>NC_051177.1:201451434-201486327 GCF_013339695.2 Rhipicephalus sanguineus
CTCCTAGCTGCTTCCTTCCTCCATGCCGAGGATTGGCCTTCATCAAAGTTAAGTCCCTTAAATATAGATGGCAGCGACACTCTCTTTTCCCGCGCTTTCCTCCTCTATATACCATCCCAACCTAGCGCGTTTGGCTAGCGCACGCGTGCGTGCCTACGTTAAAGTGTTTCTTCTTTTTGCGATAGCAATTACATGACATCTCGGCTGATTTTTGGCCGTCGCCGTTATGTCCGGATATGCATAGGTAATGCATATAAATGAAACCAACAAAGAAAAATAAATCAGAAAAAAAAAACTTTCGAAGTGCGCCACCGGGAATCGAACCGGCGACCCTGCGGTCTTCAGCGCGCCGCGCTTTAAACAACTCGGCCACGTGCCACCGTTCTTGTACAACACTAACGGCGAGCTATTTATATACACCATTTAACGCTGGCGGTATGCAGATCTCGGAGGTGCTTTCGCGTGTGCTGTATCACCCGCGAGATTGCCCGCAGGCGCGCTTTAAACAATGCTCCTATATTTTGCTTCTGTTTGAAAACTGCCCTTGAGACGCGCACTAAAAAGTGGCACATTTATGCACCCACCCGCGATGTGAACGCCGGCTAAACAATGCGTCCAACGCCACCGCGCGGCAGAACACGTGGAGGGGCCCTTCCATGCTCCGTAGTTTTCAAGAAAACAAAAAGTTCTAAGAGCGTTGGGTTGTAGCGCGCCGCTCAAACACGAATAAGTAACTGGGACAGTTGTTAGTTCGTGCTAGTCCTGTGTATACCAGTGCTTTCTTTCGAGCGTCTTTCGTTGTGTTTGAGCAGCGCAGCGCGCTGCAAGCTCGAGCTGTTGCCGTTGTTAGTTCGGGGTCATCCTGGGTGTGTTCTTTTCGTGAGTCGTTTTGCGCTCGATGGGCGCGCTGCAAGTATCGAGCTACTTGGTGTTCTTCTTGTGACTTTGTAATTTGGTGCTATCGCATTCATTATTCGCCTTTGCGGCGAAACTGTGAATTTTTTTTAGGTTCTACTATAAAGCAAAAGCATGAGAAAGTGGTGGACATGCTCGACCCTACCATAAGCCCAGGGCTTAAAGTCTCCCTTCATTGGAGGGGGGCCCTCATAAAGCGGCAATATATATATATATATCTATATATATATATATAATATATATATAATATATGTGGGTCATTCCACGCAAGTGTCCCAGACGTGGCGATCGCACATCGCAGATTTTGCTGATAAATTTGCGCCTTTTTCCTGTGCGACATAGAGTACTGTAGCAAAACATTTTTGCTCGAAAAAGATTTTGACAACCATGGCGCCCCCTCGAATTTCGCTTGTATTTGTTAAACCGTGCCTTATAGAAAATGTGTATAAAAATCCATTTTTGTGTGTTGAGCTTCGAAACCACGCTTGCGCCATCGCAGGTTCTGTTTAGTTGTCCTATTCATTAATTCCGAAAATTTCGTGTTTCACTACAGCTACATATCTTCAAAAACTGCAAAAATGTTCAAAGTTCGTGATTTTTCCTTGACCTATCTGGAACTCTCCCTAACCAATATAAATAACAGTATGATTTTCAGGAAAGTGTATTTTAGTACAAAATGTTTAGGGGTAAAATAGACTTCAAATCTTCCCGAAAAAAATTGTGAAATTAGAGAATATGTGCGATTTGTCGCATGTTTGACCGTATTTTTCACACTGATGCGGTCCAAGTAAAAATCCTCGTCATGCAGCGTTTGATAGTTACTACATCATTAAGCAATGAAGAAGGTCTAATCAAATCATTTTACAGCGAAAGCTGTTATGAGATCATTTCACCGGCCGCGTTTTGGCGCCGTAGTTGTCCGCCGCCGCCGCCGCCGCCGTGTCCGTAACCAGTATCGCTCGAAATAAGAAAAAACGAAATAAGAAAAAATTCCAGGATGGAACGAGGTTCGAACCTGGGCCTTTGCGTGGGAGCCCAGTATTCAACCTCTGAGCCATGCCGGTGCTTGAAACTGCTTTGCAAAAGGTCCTATACAGGCTTCATGTCAGGAAGGAACCACATTAGCATATGCAATATAGCGTGGTAGAAGAGTAAAATAAGCACCAAACGTCGCACAACGCGAATTCTGTAACGAGGCGTCACACAATGCGAAATGCGCAATGAGTAGGTTGTTCAATGCTTCGAACCCATTAGAAAGGGCTCTGCCATAATTCTTCATCTTCATCAGGCACAGCATCAACAAAGTGCGCATAATGCCTTACATGCGTTAGCAGGTACCAACGCTGTCCGCAGAATGACGAAAAATGGCACAGTGCCTGCTGCCCTACTTCTCAAAAATTACAATGATTTATAGCGTAGTCGGTTCCTCGCAAATGCACTTGTATTGGTTGCCAAGGAAGCCCATAAGCGCATGATCCCTTCCTCGGGGTCTCAGTGAAATTACATTGATTTATAGCGTAGTGGTTTCCTCGCAAGTGCACTTGTATTGGTTGCCAAGGAAGCCCATAAGCGCATGATCCATTTCCTCGGGGTCTCAGTAATGTTCTTCGCCCCCCCCTCCCCCTCCGTCTCTCTTCCACGTCAACGTATGTTATACAGCATGACGGGAGAGGGAAATAGCGACCGGGCGTCACCTAATGCAAATTACATAACTGGTGGGCAGTTTAAAGATTCCAACCCATTACAAAGGGCTGAGCCATAATTCTTCATCATCATCAGTCGTCGCGTCAACAAAGTGCACATAATGCCTTACAGACGTGTAGCTGGTGCCTCGCTCTCCGCAGAATGACGAATAATGGCTTAGTAGGTGCTTCCGAACTTCTAAAAATTGTGATTTATGGCGTAGTGGGTACCTTTCTAGTGTACTTGTATTGTAGCCCCAAGAGAGCTTAACGGGCTCTAGAAACGCCGCTCTTCCAGCTTTCGCTGTGACTGTGCTGCGGTTTCAGCGCAGGCCTGGCTTTTTTTTTTTGTTTAAGGAAGAAAATAATTTTTGAATTTGCCATCCGAACGCGTCCTGCATCTTTTTGTTGGTGCTTCGCCGCAAAGCACGTGGTCGCCCTTGTAGCTGATAGTCGTCACAGGCGGCGGCAAGATGCGAGATGTATGTCAGTGACTCTTGAGTGGTCGAAAGTCTTGTCGCGTTGATGTCAGGGCGAACGAGTAATGAATTCGCGTTACAATGGGAGCTCGCTTGGCGGGCCCAATGGTAAGTATGGACGCCCGAGAGCAGCCTATGGCGCCGTTCGTACAATGTGCTAGAGGGCCGTCTGCACAATCAGCATATGCATACTGAATGAAATAATGCACATTGTATACACTTGTTTGTCTTGGTATACGTGTTGTGCACGTACTTGCTTCGGTACAGGGTAACGCCGTTAAAGGACGGCAAATCGCCCGCAGAGATGTTGCTAGGTGCCCAACCAAGAACCAGACTAAGTGCTCATTTCCCGATGCGAGAGGACACAAAAGAGACGGTCAAGGCTGCAGCACCACCTTCCCGGTTGATTCTTCCTGAACACGAGTTTGGTCACGGCAGTATAACCGCAGTGGACAGAGATGGCTGCCTGGTACGGTGACGGCGGCCAGCGGGGGTCGGCTGCTTACTGTTCATAACGGAAGAAGGAGAACAGCGACGACATGTCGACCAAGTGCGACTTCGGGAAGCTCAGCAAGCGCAGCAAGAAGCCTCCGTGACCCATTCAAGGGAGAGCGAAACGAACATCGGCGATGAAGGTTCGTTGCCACAACAACTACCCGCAAAAGAACTCGGCGCACAAACAGACGATGGGGCGGGTACAGACCAGCCTGCAAGCGCTGTGGAAGACCCTGTCCTACCCAGACGTTCAACTCGCAAAAGAAGAGTTCCGAACAGGTTTTAGAAAGAAGTGCAATTTCTCACCAGACACTCTAGGGGAAGGAAGTGCTGTATCGCGCCAATTGCGGAACTGCGGCTGAGCGCATCTGCACGGCGCGTGCACATAGGTCTGAGTAGACTGAGGAAGACGACGATCGCAGGTCTTTGAATAAACCTTTTTTACTGGTGGTTCTGGCCTGTGTGAGCTACGTTACTTCAGAGATTACACTGTATATATATATGCTATAGATTAAGCGTTAAGAGGTGTTTGCAATGATCACAGTGCAGTGAAGCCAACTGTCTCTAGAACTGAACAAATGCTTATGAATGCTATACAAATACATATATTATTCGGAATGTATTCCGGGCATTTATTCAACGTATCAATCCATTCACGCATTAAAAAAATTATTTTGGGAGCGATTTTTCAAAAATAACTGGGGATGTGACGGCTTAAACATATGAGAGCTCAAAGTGAGTAACATTAGTTGACTCACTGGATTCAGAACCACAGGCACGTCAATGCTACATTTCATTTCACTACCACTTGGCTAATAAAGTAAGCAAAATACATGCGTCTCTGCAATTACAGCAGACATGTCATGCACAATAAAAGAATGAAAACTGAGTGGCAAAGTAAACAGACCAAGGTGAACCATTACATGATTCACGAGCAGGTAGCTTCACACTGAGGTGCCTCATGAAACGGTATGCTGTGCCAAGACTCTCTGTCGAACAGGGTGGTGACCCATGGTTTCAAGAGGCGTTGCCCATGGTGTTCAGTGTATTAGTGAATTGCATTCCCAGTACGACGATACCTGTTTTCTTCTGTTTTGCTGACATCCCGTCAACGAAACATTCGCGATTAAATCATTATTCGGAAAATTGCAGAGTATAATCTCCCCGCACAAAGCACTACTGCTAAAAAAATTCTACTCCAACATTTGTCAAATGGGTGCCGCAGTGCCTCCGTCGGACTGCCGAGGGGGGGCGGGCCCCTCCTTGAAAAAATGGAGAGGGGGCCGGCCCCCCCGGGCCCCCCCTGACTTTAAGCCCTGACATAAGCCCCCTAATCATGTTCTCGTTTGCGCAGTAAAAGCGTTCAGTGTTGAACGCTTGCGACAAGAACAGAAACTGCGTAATATTACAGCCCGCATGGGCCTTTGCATTTTAATACCGGTCGTATTAATAGTGCGCAGTCCTAATGATCGAATATTTACGCTTATATTTGTGCATTCCTAAAATGTTCAGTCTAGTGACGTTATGCTAAATGCAGATTTTATTTGGTGCAGGCTTTTCGCATAAATGGCTGCCATTTATTAAAGTGCTCCCGGGTGGTTATAGAGGTTAGTAGAGTTCGCTGGTGCCTCGGAGTGATTTTCATGAACTGCTTCATCACTTGATGAATAAAAAAATTCACAGCGTCTTGAAAGGCAATGACTTTTTTCACGATCTCGAGGGAGAAACAATTTTATCGACCATTTGAAGAGTAATCTGTCCGAGAGTTCACTGGAAATCTCTGGATGATTACTGAAGCCAACGGACAATTATATTAAGTTACTGGAAATATACGCTCTCCGCATGGAGCATCTAGGTAGTCCATCGATGCTACTTTAGGAGGCCTTCAGGTATCGGCGTCGAATCAATATTTAGTGCTCTAAAATCTTGGCCATAAGTGACGTTGTCATTTGTGATTGATAGCTGGAAGGACCATTGTCTAAATTACCTAGGTATGAACCTGGAAACATTTTTCAAATATCTTCAGGGTATATATAATTCAGATCGCCTGTGTAGGAAACGAAGAGTCAGTGAAGCAAGGCAAGCAGAGTGGAGTGTTGTACGCAAATTGTATGCAAATTCCGCAACACCAGCAATCTTAACTACAACGCACAGGGCAACGCCATCAAACAAAAAGAAGAACGACAAGACAACGCTAAATGATAGCAAAATAAGCAAGATTTTCCGCATTCTCATGAATTTGTAACTAGTAAGCTTCATGTAACACAGTAGTTATATAGAAAGAACTGCACAGTACTTCACAGATCACAGTATGATCGGTCGGAACGAAGTTTTTGCGGCCGATGTTATGAATTGACTTCTTTCTACGCCTGGCGTCAGATTTTCTTTGCGGGATTGTGAACAGCATGAAGCCATTTTCACGCCGGCTGGTGCACGGAAACGCGCATCTTCCTGGCAAAACAAAAGCCACATAAAAGCAGGACCTTCAAGAGTCAGAGCGCACACGCCCACAGGAAGCCCCTTGATACGCGAAACTATGGTTGCTAAAGCGAAACGCCGTCATAGCTACGCGGTTCGGTGATGGCGCGGCGAAAAAAAAAATGATCACATAAGGGAAGCATCGGCTACGCGCGTGGCCCGGGCGCCGGCCGAAGGGCCAGTCGTCACTCCGAAAAGCGCCTAGTCGAGCGGCGGGAGAGGAGGGTGCGTGAGGGTCTGCGCACCCTCCTATAAGAAAGGCGGCACTTTCCATATCAATGGAGCTTATATCAACGCGCTTACCCGCCGCCCCACTTCAGTTGCAACAGGCAACAACGACGGTCAGCCGTTTATATCCAGGGAACATTGTATTTTGGTGACGTCAAATGACGAGTGACCTGAAAAAGTTCAGATTGCAATAGCAGATATGGCTGATCGCCCTACAAGCCCACTATAGAGATAGCATCACTTATTGGAAATCGCAGTGACAAATTATGCTCGCGCATGTTACCGGTGCACCCCTGTACGGTGTATTTCTGTACGGTCGCCTGCGCCGGGTTCGTCGCGTACTATCGCCGAAACGGCGACATAACAAAGCTTTGGATTGAAAAAAAAAAAAACATTGGAGAAAAGCGAAGGATAATTTATTCTTGAAATAATTGGAAGTACCAAGATACCATCACCCGAAGCTTTAGAAGGACTATCAGCGCTATATTGATGGATGAATGAAGGCGTTTGTTCTAAGAACTCCAGGGCCGCCTACAGTGAAACTTTCCTTATTCCACTATCATCCTCATGCGATTCATGATAATCTATGTTCTTGGAATATTGCTAAATTTTTTTTCTTAATTTAAAAGATCATGAAGTACCTCATCGCATATTGAAGTGCCAGCTTCACCTTAAATTACAAAATATCACGAATGCTGTAATCACTGCTGCATAAAAGCGTGCCTAATACCATGTAAGTAGGGTATTTTGTCTGCTGAATCCAGTGTGTCGGAACGGAACGAAAACCGAAAAGAAAACGAAAAAGAAACGATATTTTTTGACCGGAACGAAAACGTAAGCGAAACTTTAGCAATTATTTCGTTCGGAGTGAAACCGGAGTTTTTTCAATCTTTTTTCGGTAGACGAGACAACTTCGCAATCCCGGAAGAACTGAGCTCACGCAATGCGAGCATATCTCAGGGTACAGTATTAACGCGTACCTCAGAAAGATATGTTGAAATTGTGCGATAAACGAAAACAGTGGCAACCAGATATGTTTATATTAAGGCAAAGTGGTCCTTTGCGTGCCTGTCCACGCAGGCCAAAGTGGAGAGGGCATTGTCGGCACTGAAGTTTGTATAGCGAAAGCTGTTAGAGATCAAAATAGCTGATTTTGGCGCCATAGCTTTCCACTGCCGCCGGTATCCGTGACCGCTATCGCGTGAATAAGAACAAAATAAATGAGAAACAAATTTCTTGGATCGGATGGGATTTTAACCCGCGCCCTTTGCGTGGCAGTCGGGTCTTCCACCACGGTACACGGTGGTGCTTGTAACTACTTCGCAAAAATACTCTATCGAGGCGTCATGTCGGGCAAGGAATCGTGTTAACATATGTAATATAGCGCGGCAGAAGAGTCAAATAACAACCAGTGATCACACAATGCTAATAGCGCAAAGAGTGTGTGGTTTATTGATTACCACCAGGTTGCGGAGTTGCCACTCCAGAATCGGAATGACTCCGGAATCATTCCACATTTTCGCGACCCCGGAAGGGAATGGGGACAACGCTTGGAGGAACGGAATGGAATAGAAATTGAATTAAGCGCCTTTTACATGGAATGGAATGGGAATGAAATTACGTCTTTTTCCGAAAATAGAGCACGTTTTCGTCTACGTGCTGTTTTTTCAAAATTGAAACATTAGTAAGTCAGAGCCTCGAATTTAACAATAAAGCTGCATTTTTAAAATGGCTTGGCTGATTACAAGCACGGTACATTTATAAGCAACGTGCCTACTAAAAACCGAGTCATAAGTTTGTGTACCAACAAATGCATTACTCAGCAGATACCGAATCGAGAAACAAGTTATCCCTGCGCGTTGGTTCCCATTGATACCCCCCCCCCCCCCCACCACGAAAGTGGCGAATACTCTATGCACAGCCCGATCTTTATCTCATGAGCAGTTTAGTACCTGACACACGTAAATAATTTTCCGGCAAGGAAGACATTGCATACCTACGCACAAGCGAACTTAGAAAGTTCTGACCCCATTCGTGCTTGCGAGGCCCGCTTGACAAGTGTGAGTGCTGTCGAGCAGTGCGGACCAGTGTTCAGTATTCGATGCAAAGACTAAGGTGCTCAAGCGATGCAGTGTTCAAAGTAATACCAGCAGACCTAGAGGGTTTTGTTCCCCATTAACCAAATCTTAGTTTTTTCTATATTCACGAGCGCTCCAGACGCGTGGAAAACTGTTAGTCTTCCTAAATACTACTTTGTCAGCATGAAAATACGCTATGTCGTCATTTTAACATTAACACATTTAGGCTTAAACAATAATAAAACATCACCATTCGTTCAAAACATGATGACATGCAAATACTATAGGTAGCGGGAGAACTGCCCCTACGGGAATTAGTAAATGGTTGTACTGCACGAGATATGTCACCAAGCTATTATGCCTCAAAATTAGTAACGTGTTTTGCGTACTTTTTGCAGTTCATAACGCATTCACAATATCAAGCTTTCTCACATTCATCTCACAATATCAGCTTTCTGAGCGTTCATTCTAACTCGACAAGGCTGTCAAGCTGCTGGATGATGATGATATGTGGGATTTAATGGCGCAAGGGCCATGCTTGGCCAAAGAGCGCCATGAAAAATGTCAAAAGATAACAATGCTCTGAAAGGGATGTGAGCTATGATGTTGTACGCGGCTGTATAGGGGCCTAAAATTCCACGCCCTAGGGCGGGTTAAAACCTATAGGTATTAAAATTATGAGAGTGACGTGATGTCATGCAGTGAGAATGAATGACAAGGGGTCGTGATAATGGGACTATACAGAAATGGCCAGAGCACGAATGCCTCGGTAACAGCCCTTGTGTCCAAGGGCCGCGAGGCAGGTGCTGTTTTAATGTAGTCACCGCAGCATCAACCTCTTCTCAGAGGTCGTGCTACGGGTTGCCAGAGAAGATGACGTGAAAACTATTTACATCCCTTAAAAACGCGAACAATGATTCGTATTTAAAAAGCGGTTCCCTACCTATGAACATGGATGGATGCAATGGTATTTGATGTCGGTAGGGAAACGAAAATGTTTTCTTCTTATAGCATCTAATTCCTTGCATTGTATTAAATGTGTAGTACGGTGAGTGGCTCACCGCATCTATCACACACAGGTGGATCACCACCGGACAAGAGGTATGCATGTGTACTGTGGGTGTGTCCTATTGTAGCCTCGTAAGTGTTACTTGTGTGTGCCGTGACTTGGATACTGGTGGCCAAATTCCAAGATTCGGCTTAATAACATGTAGCTTGTTTTGAGTTTGTCTGTCCCACGAGCGCTGTCAATAAGCCCTGAGCTTTTGCTTTAGGATGGGTTTAAGGTCTAGTGCAGGGACAGCATTTGATGTATTGGTGGCAACGTTGTCGTGCGCAGAGGCAGCTAGTTGGTCCGCCAAAACATTTCCCCCGATCTCGCGGTGCCCTGGCACCCAGCACACTACAACATGTTGTTTGAGTGTGTGTAGCGTGCATAAAAGGGAGTAAAGCGACACAAGGACAGGGTTTTTATGTTTTTTCAAAGTTTTGAATGCTTTTACGACGCTCAGAGAATCCGTGTATATGACTGCACGTATTAATTTTAATTCCTTAATGTGTTTAACGGCTACAAGTATCGCGTAAGCTTCTGCTGTGAAGATACTTGAATTGGGGTGCAGAATGCCAGAGTGGGAAAAGGATGGACCAACGGCTGCGTAAGACACAGACGTATTGGACTTTGAGGCGTCTGTAAAGAACTCTGGACAAGTGTATTTGTGCTGTAGTTCGAGGAAGTATGTACGGATATGGGCAATAGGAGCGCGTTTCGTTAATTCCACGAAAGATACATCGCAATCTATAAGTTGCCACCGCCACGACGGTAGTTGTGGAGCGGGAGCCATTAGACAGTGTTCGAAAAGTGGCACACCCGTTTCTTCAGCTGAGCCCCTCACGCGAAGCGAGTAGGGCTGTCTCACCGAAGGACGGTGGTCAAAAAGGGCAGAAACTAGATAAATAATAATTGTGGGGTGTGAGGGGTGTTCCTTGTCTGCGTTCACTTTGAGATAATAAAAAGGACATATAAGATCGCTGCAGGTGGAGCGACCACTCGTTTGATTCGACGTAGAGGCTTTCCACGGGGCTGGTGCGAAAAGCACCCGTAGAAAGACGAATGCCCGAGTGGTGGACAGAGTCAAGCATCTTCAACGCGCTTGGTGTCAGCAGACTGATAAATTATCGCCCCATAATCTAGACGCGTGCGTATGCGGCTTTTATAGAGATTCAACAGGCACTTCTTGTCACTACCCCCACGTAGTGCGTGACAATACCTTTAGAATGTTCATGGTTTTTATGCACTTGTTCTTTATATACTTTATGTGTGATATGAAGGTAAGTTTCGCGTCTAAAATTACACCAAGGAATTTATGCTCCGTTTTGACAGGTAGCCGCTCACCGTGCAGGTCAATGTCCGGGTCAGGATGGAGGCCTCTCTTTCTTGAGAATAAGACGCAAGTGCTTTTTTGCGGGTTGAGGCTGAACCCGTTCACGTCTGCCCATTTAGTTACCTTGTTCAACCAAGTTGAACCGGCCGCTCACACATTGTAAGATTGCAAGATTTAATCCGATTTGCACGTCATCGACATATGTGCAATAAAACATGTTACGCGGGATGCACAGACGCAAGGAGTTCATTTTGATAATAAAAAGTGTACAACTCAGTACGCCACCTTGCGGCATTCCTGTTTCTTGGACAAATGTTCGGGACAAGACGTTGCCTACTCGAACACGGAATGTTCGATTGGACAGGTAGCTTTCAATTATAGTCAGCATCCTACCTCGTACACCTAAGTGGGATAGGTCTCTTAATATTCCAAAGCGCCATGTGGTGTCGTAAGCCTTTCCATATCGAGGAACACCGAAAGGAAGAATTGCTTGTGGACAAATGCGTCGCGAATTTGGGCCTCGATACGTACAAGATGGTCAGAGGTAGATCTACCCTCTCGAAAACCGCACTGGTATGGGTCAAGTGAATTGCTGGCTTCGAGGAAATGTAGGAGTCGCCGATTTATCATTTTTTCAAAAACCTTGCACAGACAACTTGTTAGGGCTATTGGCCTGTAACTGGAAACTGAGGATGGGTCCTTACCCTGCTTCAGAATCGGAATTATGATGGCTTCTTCCCAGGCCGAGGGGATCTCGCCGGAAAACCAAACAGCATTGTACAGGGAAAGGAGGGTTTTTTGGGTTTCAGAAGGCAGGTGTTTCAACATTTCATATACAACACGGTCGGAACCTGGCGCGGATTTATTGCATGAGTTCAGCGATGCCTGTAGCTCAGCTAAGCCGAAGGGTTCATTGTATGCTTCCTCGTGTTTTGTGGATTTGCGCTCTAGTTTCTGTTTTTCGATTTTTGTTTTGTGTCGTTGGAAAGCTTCCGTGTAGTGTGACGAGCTCGACACCTGTTCGAAGTGTGCACCTAGGAAGTTCGCCTGATCTTCCAAGCTGTGGCCTTGTGTGTTTACTAGAGGAAGTGAATGTGCTTGTCGGCCTGCTACCCTGCTAACCATGTTTCAGACTTTGGCCTCCTGTGTATATGAATTAATGCCCGATAAAAACTTCTGCCAACTTTCCCTTCTTGCCTGTCGGCGCGTTCTCCTGCCTTGGGACTTTATGTTCTTGAAACTGTCTAGATTCTCGGCTGTGGGAGAGTCCCGAAGCAGCCTCCATGCTTTATTTTGTTTTTTGCGCTCATTTCTGCACTCAGTGTTCCACCACGGCACACGTCTTTTGCCGGGCAGTCCAGATGTTTGTGGGATACACTTATTTGGATACACTTATCGGTTTTTTGATTTTCTCAGCGCGCTCCAGGGAGCTACGCCGGTCTTTCGGCACCAGGGGTGCCGACGTCGTGTCCATTGCCTCTTGCGAGGCACTGGATGCCCGCACGCGCGAGCTGGTAGTTCGGGTTTCGGGCCTCGCCTGGTGAGACGAGGCCTTGAGATCCGACGACCCTGACGTCGCCGGTACCTGTAGTCGGAGCTACTGCCGCCTTGGGGGCAAGCGCCACAGCCAACGGCGCGCCCTGCGCAGGCCGAAGGAGTGGCGGAGGCCGGTGCGACGTTGCCCCCCGGCGCGCCGCATGAGCGTAGGGTGTAGTGTGAAAAGCGAGCACCTTTTACGGGCTTCCTTAAATGAGATGTTTTCTTTGACTTTGAGAGTGATAATGTCATTTTCTTTTTTCCAGTTCGGACAGGACCGCGAGTAGGCTGCATGGTCGCCGTCACAATTGACGCAGTGAAGTGTGCTCGTGCAGTTGTCAGAGGGGTGGCCTTGTCCTCCACATCTTGCGCATGTTTGCTGACCACGGCAGTTCTGCGAACCGTGGCCGAATCGCTGGCATTTGAAACATCGCCTTGGATTTGGTATGTACGGACGGACGGCTAGTTTGATGTACCCAGTTTCAATGGCTTGTGGTAGAGTGCTTGATGCAAAAGTTAGTACTAGATAGAACTTTTTGTTAGGCTAGTTGGTACATGCTGATGTTCTGGGAATAAAGTTAGTTGCGAGTGACGCCCTTTCTGTCCTGTCCTTACTTTTTTCCTTGATGGTACGCGTCTTTTTGGTTTTTTAGTACTAGATGTTTGGTGGGAATTTCTTTGTTATCACGTCTGATGGTGATACGTTTTACACTGGTCACGTTTTGATCTTTCCATCCTTTTAACAGTTCTTCTTCGGACAATTCAATGAGGTCGGTTTCTGACACGACTCCACGTGAGCTGTTCATTGATGTATGTTGGGAGACAGATATTGGAGTGTTGGCGAATGTGACAAGGCTGCCAAGTTTTTCATATTGTTGTCTTTCGGGCAGCTCCAGCAGAAGGTCTCCACTGGCCATTTTGGTCACCTTATAGCCCGGTCCAAAGACTTCAGTCAATGACTTTGCTACGACAAACGGGGAAATGGATCTGGCTTGCTTCTCTGAATTTTCACTGTGTATGACGTGGAATTTCGGATAGGTTGTTCGAGGTCGGCAAAAGGAGGTTAGTTCTTCGGTGCGTACCCTCTTTTGAGGGTAACGATCGAGTAGTCGTGGAAATGCAGGTGTTTCCATAGTAAGTATTTGTATTTCGGCAGCAGTGGCGGCCACCCACCATGGAGTCCAAATAGGGGACGCTGCAGCACTTAACATATAAGGCTGCAGACGCCAGCCGTACAATGCCGCTATAACCTAATATATTATGTCCAAGAGAGGACACATATACATGGTTAAACCGAGCCGCCTACGAAAATGGTGAAGTAAACGAAGAGATTAGAAGACAGGACAGCGAGGAAAGAAGATGGAAAGTGAAAGATCGGAGAGGGGGATGGGAAAAGGCGACCGCCGATTTCCCCTGGGTGGGTCAACCGAGGGGTGCCGTCTACGTGAAGCCGGGGCCAAAGGGGTATGTTGCCTCTTCCGGGGTGCCTTAAAGGTCCAAACACCAGGCTTCGGCTCAACCCCCAGGATCCCCTTTTCCCCGGACACGGCACAGCCACGCACGGCTAAGCGTGGGAGGGGTCGAAGTCCCCCGTTAGCTCGGGTCCGTGGTGTCGCTACACACCAAACGCCTGTTTCCACAGACGCCCCTGCGGGGGCTGTCAAGATGCCTTTCCTACGGTGAGGAATTACAGGAAGGGAACTGAACTTCCCGCCATTCCCGGAGTGGGAATGGACTAAGTTTTTTCATTCCCAGGAATTGAAAGGAATGTAATTGCGGCAAGTTCCAATTTCCCGGAATGGAATCGGAATGGGATAGAGGCGCCCACCGCAACACTGCTTCCCACCCACTGCAAAGTGCTCAGCCATAATTCTTCATCGTCGTCAGCCGCAGCACAAAGTGCACATAATGCCTGACAGATGTGTAGCGGGTACCACGATTCTCCGAAGAATGACGAAAAATGGCACAGTGGGAACTTCGCTACTTAGGAGAAATTACGATGATTTTTGTGTAGTGGGTACCTTGCATCTGTACTTGTATTAGTTGCCCCAAGAGACTCTACAACGGGTTCTACAAAGTCCACTCTTCCAGCTTCCGCTGCGACTGTGCTGCATGCTCCGCGCAGGCTTGGCGATCTTTGACAGCGAAAGCTGTTATGAGATCATTTCAGCGGCCCTTTTTGGCGCCGTAGTTGTCCGGCGCCGCCGCCGGTGTCCGTAACCACTATCGCTCGAAATAAGAAAAAAAAAACGAAATAAGAAAAAGATTCCAGGATGGAATGAGGTTCGAACCTGGGCCATCTGCGTGGGAGCCCAGTATTCAACCCCTGAGCCATGCCGGTGCTTGAAATTGCTTTGCAAAAAGATCCTATACAGGCTTCATGTCGGGCAGGAACCACATTAACATATGCACTATAGCGTGGTAGAAGATTAAAATAAGCGCCAAGCATCGCACAACGCGAATTCTGTAACCAGGCATCACACAATGCGAATTGCGCAATGAGTAGGTTGTTCAATGCTTCCAACCCATTACAAAGGGCTCCGCCATAATTCTTCATCGTCATTAGACACAGCATCAACAAAGTGCGCATAATGCCTTACATGCGTTTAGCAGGTACCACGGCTCTACGTAGAATGACGAAAAATGGCATAGTGTCTGCTTCCCTACTTCTCAAAAATTACAATGATATGTAGCGTAGTAGATTCCTCGCAAGTGCACTTGTATTAGTGGCCAAGGAAGCCCATAAGCGCGTCACGTCTCCCACGTCAACGTACGTTATACAGCATGGCTTTCCTCGAGGTCTCAATAAAGTTCTCCGCCCCCGCCCCCTTCTCTCTCATGTCAACGTATGGTATACAGCACGGCGGGAGAGGGAAATAGCGACCGGGCGTCACCCAATGCAAATTACATAACTGGTGGCCGTTTAAAGCTTCCAACCCATTACTCGCTTCTCCGCAGAATGAAGAATATGGGCTTAGTAGGTGCTTCCCGACTTCACAAAAATTGTGAGTTATGGCGTAGTGGGTACCATGCTAGTGTACTTGTATTCGTAGCCCCAAGAGAGGATACAACGGGCTCTAGAAACGCCGCTCTTGCAGCTTTCCCTGTGACTCTGCTGCGGTTTCAGCGCAGACCTGGCGTTTTTAAAGACGATAGTCTTTCTTGGGGAACTTAAACGCAGAAATTTCGGTCTGTCTTTCTGTCTGTCTGTCTGTCTGTCTTTCTGTTTGTCGGCACGTCCCTCGATTCAGCCACTCGGCCAAAGTTGAACCACTTGCCCAAGGGCCAGCCGTCTTGAACTGGTGCGGCTGTTCATACGTGTGAACGTTGCCGATCAAAAAGTAAATATCATGCATATCTGAGGTACAACATCACTAGGTAAGTATTAGGTGGTGTGTTCCTTTAATATAAAATGCATACATACGTAATTTTAAGGACCCTAGTTTCTTAAGCTGCGCTGAAAATGCATAAGAATGGAAGCTTGAGCGAGTTGGTGTGCGTTCATCTTTGTTGAAACAGCGCTCACTAGACGACGACGAAGTAAAAGAAGGCACAGGACAGGCAGCGCCTGTCCTGTGCCTTCTTTTACTTCGTCGTCGTCTAGTGAGCGCTGTTTCAACAAAGCTGAAAATGCGACTGCGCTGACATTTGCCTTCATCCGTGCCCTTCGCACGAGCTCATTGTTGTGTTTCCGTTTCGGTTCTGTATTGCACTGTACGAATGCCATGGGTTGGTGTTGAAAAACTTTAGTTTTGAGAAGGCCAAGAAGGTGAAAAAAAATATTTAAGAAATGAAAAAGCAGCGTTGTGGGCGGCCTTCAGGCTGCCGGTTGTGGGCGCCGCTCTGGCGTTCCTGTTTTACCCAGGCGACGTGTAAATAAAAGAGTGTGTGAAGAGTACTCGTTGAGTGCGGACGTTTCTCTGCTTCTGCGCTTCGCGCCAAACCGCGTTTTCGGGCTGGCTGGCGTCCCCGCCGGTCGCGTTGGTCACCGCCGGTCTTCGCCTGCTGCTGCGCCGGGACTACCAGCACGCAACACAGCACTCATGTTTCCCGACGTATTGCCAGATGGCGTCCATATCTCACACAGCGCCTCTACTATCGTCTTTACACGACATTTGCAGCGAAGCACGCAGATACGCGGCCAATTTTTTTTTTTTCAGAATAGCGGTCTCGCACATCAGAGAGTACGCTCAATTACGTGCTGCTTTTGAGACTGTGCTCACTCCATTGACACAAAGCATTGAGCCCACTAAAAACATTCGTTTTTGCCTTTTGAGAAAATAAATACTATGACGGAAATTAATACTGGTTTGTGCTAGTTGGTAGGAATTCGTGGTACAGTTACTTCCGCTCCTCTGAAGAACGTGTATTACCCTTGTACCACTTTCTTAGGAGGAGGGCAAGTAACTTAGTCACAACTGCAATGTTTTTTATGGTTACCTTAACTTCAAATTCTTGCATACAAAAAAAACCGTTACTAACTGTTACAGAAATATATTTCTTTCGTTACGGAACAGAAACGGAACGGAACTTTTTTCGGTGGAAGGAAACTAAAACCGGAAAGAAAAACATTTCGTTCCAATACCCTGGCTACATGTAATCGTAATTTTTCCTTGCTGAAGTTTGGGAACATTTGTGAATAAAATGTGCAATTCCAGGGCTGTTTTGACAACGGTTGTCTTACTCTCCTGTCTTCCGTTTGTTTTTTTCTTGTTTGCGAAACACGTCAGTAGTTCAATATGTGCCAACTAGTGTGTAGAGCATATGTAAGAAAGAGACAGAAAGACGTTCCTCCAGAACATGAGCATGGTTCCAACTAACTTTTTATTTTTCCTCTCCTCGCGCCAGCCGAACGGCGACGCTGCTCTAGTTCTCGCCTGACCTCTTTCACAAGGCGATCGTGTCAACTTCGCGGGCTCTACACAGCTCACCTTCTAAATAGTACCATGGTCTGCGATCGTTATCAGGAAGGAAAACAGGAGGGATAGGAAAGACACGAATGTCAAACAGTTTAGCATAACCTGTACGCTACCCTGCACAGCGGAAAGGCACCGGGGCGATTGAACGAAGAGTGAGGAAAGAGAGAGGGAGCACACACAGAACGATATCAGCTCCGCCTTGAAACGCGGCTCATTGAAGGAGCTCCAGTACTGACAGGAAAGGAGACATCCAGGACTGCATCGGGACATGCGACTGTGGGAGTCGCCTTACAGTAGGCTGGCTGGAGCCGCTCAAATGGTATCGGGTTTGCCTCAAACATCCGCAATATATGTCGAATCGCGTGTCCACTGTCTACCGGAAAAGGCCTGAGGTAGTATGGGTGGAGAGCAGGCCGAATGGGTCCATAGAGCACGAAGACGTGGGTTGCGTTGGTAAGGTGAGCTGTAATGTAAGATGTGAGTACTTGGACAGGACGCGTCGGACAGGGTTTCAGATCCTGGCAGAGCTCCCGAAGATGATGCACTGCACGCACTTCTGAGTAGGCAGAGCTGCTAAGGGTGGTTTTGATGAGCAGATGTCGCAGGCAAGACGAAGTAGAGTAGCGTAGACAAGCGCCGTGCTCGCGCACCAGACACCCGACTTGAATGCGCATCGGATACAACGAAGAAGCAGTGGTATACGTTGAACCGACAGAATCATTGCGATGAGGTGCCATGAGGGATCGGCGTCGATCAAAGCGTTTTTGAGGGTTTGCGGATGGTAGGTGGCCGCACGCAGGCTATTCGTGCCAAGCAAACGCAGGAGCTCTTGCAAGACTCAAATTGCTGTACTCTGTCAATGAAACTTTTAGTAGGGCATCCGAAGCAGGCAAGTCATGCTGTGACAAATGCTGCAGCGACCGTAGTCGAACTGCTGCCTTAAAGCAGCGTCACTTCTGGCCAATGAGTAAACCTGTCGATAGATGTGAGCAGGCAGTGAGATACATTATACCAGGGGTCTTAAACATGCGGCCCGCGGGCCGCATGCTCCCCGAGCAATTTTCGTTTGTGGCCCGCAGTTTCACTAGGAATAAAACGTCTGTGACTTTGCTAAATGGCACGCGCATTATTTAGTCACCTGTTGCTATTTATAACCTATGTTCGAGTAAGCTATAGATACGGGGCTGGTCTGAAGCATTTTTAGGAGCTTGTTCCTTGTGTTTGGGGCTTGTCTAATCGCCGTAGAAGCAGCTTGTTCTCATTGCCCCCGCTAGCTTGGCGTAACACAGGTGAAGTATAACCATCTCTGCGCACGCTCGCTCGAAAAAGAAATCTTCTTCCTCTTGTTCTTCGAGCACCTCGATGATGATATTAACGCAGGCAAAATCACATATAGCATAGCCAACTGTAACATGCGGTGCTCGCTCCACTCCGGTGCGTGCTTTAGTTTGATAGGAGACCGCTAGATGGACGCAACTGCGCGCTTCCTCTCTGTCGTCAATCAGTGCGCTTCGATGCTAATAACATGAACGAAAAAGACAAGGCGGCGGAGCAGAGGGCTCACGAGGCAGCAGCACTGCGTCCACGCCGCCAGGACCCTGCGGTGAGAGCTCGCGAGGCCGCAGAGAGACGTCAGCATCGTGCGGACCCCGAGATACAAGCCCGCGAAGCCGAAGCAGCGTGGAAGCGGTGGCGAGAGAACCTCGTAAAGGTAGGGGTGCGGGATGCAGCGGTCAAGCGCCAAAAGAGGTCGCTACCTGAAGTTGGTGGCGCCGACGCTTGCTTCAAGCGCGATTTCCTAGACCACACGTTCGGCCACAGCTGCAAGGTCTGCCACCGCTTGTGGTTCGACAGCGGCCTGACCACAATCGCTACTATAAGAACGTGTCACGTCTTTATATGAAAGTAGAGGAATTGCACGGAGCATTCACGGTTTACCCGATTATCTCCGTGCAAGCTCCTCTAACATCATTCACTTCGTTGATATGGTGGGGTTTTTTTTCGTGAGGAACCCCATGCGATCACCATGAGTTTAAACATAACAGTGAAGCAATATCTGTATATATCAGAATCAGCGCCCAAATTTCAGTAATTCGGGAGACTAGTGTCGATATGTTTCTCTAACCATGCCGCCCAATACCCTTCAGAAGTGATCCATATATGAGATATTGCAAAAGCATTTTTTCAAATGGAACCGTTAGGTCAGACTTTGTTCACCAAACCCTCCGCTTTAACCTTCTTCACTGTTCCGGAACTCGAGGGACTAAATTTCGTGAGTGAGGCCCGCTAGCTGAGGTGAGCTTGAGACCCCTTATACGGTGGCAGTGGTCCAGCGACGTCCATGTGAAGGACGCCGAAACAATGGCCAAGGTGAAGAAACTTGCGTGCTTGGGGAACAGGATACTTTGGTGTGTTGGCAAAGGGCACATGCACGTACGCAGTCGATTAGGCCTACGTTCATTCTGTACTATAATAATTAGTGTGGAAATCTGATTTGTGCTTGATACTTCAAAAAAAGTGGGCATGATTGCGAAAGAATTAAGAGAACACTTTTTCTATAAAGTTTCATTATGAAACTGAAACTTCACAATAAAAAATGCTTTTTCATGTACCTGAGTGGAGCCCACGGGACAATGATTATTGCTTGAAGGAATAAAACGTACTACAATACAGTATACAAACGTGTGGAAATTGAGTGCAGCAAACAGGGTCACCACACGACTCACATCCGCTAAACAGAGCTAGTAACACGAAAACAGCAGTTGTCAGACAGGAACGCAGCTGTGACTCAACTAAAGTAATAAATACGATGTACTTAACTACAGCTCTTCAGTATACCACAGCCGTCAACTAAGAATGTCACGCATTGCACAGTTGAATTACATTTGTATGATGGCACTTGAACACTACAGACGGCCTGGAAAAAGAACAGGAGAATGATTCCATGAAGTGTAAGAGCAACACGGATGAGTCAGAATAAAGGTAACATGAAAATGGTAAAAAAAAGATGTAGTTATATATACAATGGCAGCAACTTGAATATGTAGCTTGATTGCAGCTGTCAATTCAGAATGTGCCATAGAGTACAGTTCTGTAGCACTTACAGTATTTCATTCGCATTGATGAGTCAGAACAAAACTACCAAAAGAAAGCCAGTGACCAGGAAAGAGTTTAGTGAAAACTGTGGCTAAGAGGGACATCAAGCACATGACAGACATGAAAGATGGCCTTTCATGCATGCTTGAAAATGTCTTTGTTCCCATGGTACCTGTTATTTTTAAATGCGAATGTATTGATCATGCCATCCACACCGTAGTCCCTGAAATCGCCAGCCAGGTGAGTAAGGCAGTGTTACAGAAGATGTGCGCGTCCCTATATTTTCATGAAACATGAAACGAAGCATCTCAACAGTCTTCCTGCATATTCGATATGCTGTTCCCACAACTCACTGTTCAGAAGAATTGGTAGCGCAGAATGCAGAAACGAAAAGTTATCATAAACTTCGGACCTCGATACTAAGTTCACTATGAAAGTACCAATGGAAAATAAGATAAAGGAACTTCTGCTGCTGTCCAGCGTTCAACTTCAATTACAGGGCGGGTTGACCTGGAGAACTCTTGTCGAGTGCGGCATTGCAACTTATCGTTTGTCTCAATCAATCAATCAATCAATCAATCAATCAATCAATCAATCAATCAATCAATCAATCAATCAATCAATCAATCAATCAAGTTTTATTACTCTTGTCAAAAATATAGTACATTGCAAGTAAATATGCAGGAGGAGGTCCCAAGGTTACACACCGCAGGCAGGACCTCCTCTTCCTGCAAGCACCTCCTCTGCAGTGGCCCGACGCAAGTGCTAAATGGCCCTGGTCACCAAACACGACCAAACCGACGAATGCGTGTTATGTGGTGATCAGGGTCCTTCTGCTGTCGAAAGTTGCCATTTGTCCGCATTTCACAATGACAGTCTAATAGTAGTCTCTGTAGCTGCCTTCACACGTACGACTTGGGCAAGGGCTGTAGCCAGAGTGTCGTTTAGTTGAAAGGATAAATGAAAGCTTACAAGCTTCAGACACGAATTCCTTCGCTCATACCGCCACCCTCTGACCACTCACAATGACGCCGAATTCCAGTATGCCCCTGAGTATCGAAAAGTTGTTCGCCAATTCCGGCTTGGTCGGTGCAGCAAACGCATAAACTAAAGATCATATCTGCTTTTCGCAGTTAATAACAAGGCACTGTATCGGCTAAAGCTGAAAATTGAAACTGTTGCGTAGTGACAGCCAATCAATATTAAACGGGAGAGCCAAGATTGCGGCAACTCGTGACAGCTTCACAACGCATGCTGCAGCTCTCTTTGTGTCAGAAACGAACCCAATGACGAACGCAAGGTCACTAATGCGGCGCTGAAGGCATGGAAGTTGTGCAATTTGAAAAAATTTGAAAAAGTGTAGTGTATATATATATATATATATATATATATATATATATATATTGTGAGCGCGGACTATATAGTTCATCTTCATCAGAAACCATTGTAATCATCACCTTCGTTTGTCACGCGGACTGCGCCGTTTTGGACATTGAAATATAACCTTCTTTCGATTACCGAACTGGGCGTCGTCTCATAAGTGGTGGAGGTGCTGTGGTTCCCTCGTCCCCTTGCTCTACCGGTCACCCCTGGAGCTCCGGTCTGGTTGACGGTTGCGCTCGCAAACGACAGTGATGGCACAAAACAACGCCTCCGCTGCCGCAACCACTTCTGCTCAGCCAGTTGGGCCTAACTACACAGTGAGCACGTCGCAACGAGACCCTCCGGTATTTTCCGGCCGTCGCGGTGAAGACGTCGAGGAGTGGCTCGAATATTACGACAGAAGCAGTGTTTGTAATTATTAGGACGAGGCCCACAAACTACGCTACGTCCCTTTTTACCTCAGGCAAGTGGCTAAAACCTGCTTCTCCAACCATGAAAGTGACTTTCCTGATTGGGCAGCCTTCACGGTGCAACTCCGTCAGATATTTGGTACATCTGCAGGACGCTCTGAGGTAGCGAAACAGAAGCTCGCAACCCGCATCCAAGGGCCCGACGAATCATATACGTCGTATATTGAAGACGTTCTGGCTCTCTGTCGCCGTGCCCAAAGTGACATGACGGAGGCCGATCGTATCCGTCACATTGTGACGCACCTCCACCCAGCACGCTCCACCACTTTTGAGACGACGCCCAGTTCAGTAATCGAAAGGTTATATTTCAATGTAGTAACGGCGTGAGTCCAAAGCGGCGCAGCCCGCGTGACAAACAAAGATGACGATTACAATAGATGAAGATGAACTATATAGTCAGCGCTCACTATATATATATATATATGTATATATATATATATATATATATATATATATATATATATATATATATATATAAATATATATATATATATATATATATATATATATATATATAAAAATAAATATATATATATATATATATATATATATATATATATATATGTATGTATGTATGTATATATATACATATATATTGTCAAGACGCTTATTAGCGGGCACTCGGCAACGGCGACAGTCAGAAGCGGGACCGACTCTCTGCACGAGGAGCGTGCTCCCAGAGAAGAGGCGACCCACTAGAAGGCGCTCGAGAGGACGACCTACGAAGGCTTCGCTACAATTACCCCGGGTACGAAAAGGGAGCCGCCCGGCAACCTAGCAGCTTGTCACTATGAGCGGGTCATGGTAGGGCTTCAGGCGCTCCACGTTGACAATGGCGCGCCCTCGACGGCGCATGTCCGAAGATGGTTCGATGGGTTCGATCAGGTAGTTGACCGGGGATGTGCGTTCCACGACACGGTAGGGGCCTTCATATTTGGACAGTAGTTTGGAAGAGAGGCCAGTTGCAGTGGTCGGGACCGAGAGCCACACGAGCGCTCCAGGGAGGAACGTGGACTCAGAAGTGGTGGTGTCACCGCGAATGCTCTTCTGCCGCTCTTGTTCGTGCGTTGTAAAGGTCTTCGCAAGCTCGCGACATTCTTCAGCAAGCCTGGCTGTGTCCGAAATAGGCGCACATTCAGATTGATCCGGCTTGTAGGGAAGGATGGTGTCGATTGTGTGCGACGGGTGCCTGCCGTACAATAAGAAAAATGGTGAGAAACCAGTAGTGCTCTGAGAGGCGGTATTGTAGGCGTACGTGACGAAGGGCAGAATGGCATCCCAATTTGTGTGGTCGGCGGCGACGTACATCGAGAGCATGTCGCCGAGCATGCGGTTAAAGCGTTCGGTGAGGCCATTCGTCTGCGGGTGGTAAGCAGTAGTTTTGCGGTGAACAACGTTGCACTCTTTGAGAATGGCTTCCACGACTTCCGACAAGAAGACACGGGCTCGATCACTGAGCAGCTCCTGGGGCGGACCGTGACGCAGCATGAATCACTGGAGCAGGAAGGATGCCACATCGCGCGCTGTAGCCGCAGGGAGGGCGGCAGTTTCAGCGTATCGCGTGAGGTGGTCTACAGCGACGATGACCCAGCGGTTACCAGCGGATGTCAGAGGAAGTGGCCCATACAGATCGATGCCGACGCGCCCAAACGGTCGGTCAGGGCAAGGTAAAGGGTGCAGACCTGCCGGCGACAGGTGTGTTGAAGTTTTGCGGCGCTGACAGTCGATGCAGGAGCGAACGAACTTCTGCACGTAGCGGTACATGCCTCGCCAAAAGTACCGTTGGCGAATGCGGTGGTAGGTTTTCGATACGCCAGAGTGTGCACACTGCGGATCAGAGAGGAACGACTCGCATATGTCAGAACGCAGACTGCGGGGTATTACTAGTAGCCACCGGCGGCCGTCGCCGTAGTAATTGCGTCGATGGAGCAGGTCGTCGCGAACGGCGAAATGGTGGGCTTGACGACGCAACGCACGAGTAGATGGTGTGGCTGACGGATAAGTCAGTAAGTCTGTCAGTGAGGCAATCCATTGGTCCTTGCGCTGTTCGGTAGCAATGATGTGAATGTCGATGGAAGAAACGGCAAAGTGAGACATTGAGCTGTGGGCATTTTCGTCAGGCAAGGGAGAGCGCGACAGGGCGTCGGCGTCAGCATGCTGGCGTCCGTTGCGGTACAGCACGCGGATGTCGTAGTCTTGCAGGCGAAGTGCCCAACGGGCGAGACGGCCTGAGGGATCCTTCAACGACGACAACCAGCACAGTGCATGATGGTCGGTGACAACATCGAATGGGCGACCATACAGATAAGGCCGAAACTTCGCAAGGGCCCACATGATTGCCAGGCATTCTTTCTCCGTGACGGTGTAGTTGGTCTCGGCTTTAGTAAGCGTACGGCTTGCATATGCCACGACATATTCTGGGAACCCAGGTTTGCGCTGCGCAAGGACAGCGCCGAGGCCAACACCGCTGGCGTCCGTGTGTACCTCTGTATGGGCCGTTGGGTCGTAGTGGCGTAGTATGGGAGGAGACGTCAACAAACGACGGAGCTTTGCGAAAGCGTCGTCGCACTGTGACGACCAGGAATTGAGGGGCCCGTTGCTGCCAAGGAGCTTCGTCAGCGGCGATATGATAGTCGCAAAGTTTCGGATAAAGCGCCGAAAGTAGGAGCATAATCCTACGAAACTGCGCAGTTCCTTGACGGACGTAGGCTTGGGGAACTCTGTCACGGCCCGAAGCTTGGCTGGATCAGGGAGAATTCCGTCCTTGGACAAGACGTATCCTAGTATCGTCAGCTGGCGTACTGCAAATCGGCACTTCTTTAGATTCAGTTGTAGCCTGGCCTCGCTCAAACGCGTCAAAACATGCCGCAGGCGATGAAGATGCGTGGAGAAGTCCGGGGCGAAAACGACGATATCGTCGAGGTAGCACAGGCACGTGTGCCATTTCAAGTTGCGCAGAACGGTATCCATCATGCGCTCAAAGGTCGCGGGCGCATTGCACAGCCCAAATGGCATGACGTTAAACTCGTACAAGCCGTCGGGTGTGACAAACGCTGTCTTCGGTCGAGCGTCATCAGCCATGGGGACTTGCCAGTACCCTGAGCGCAAATCGAGCGATGAAAAAAATTCTGCTCCTTGCAGGCTGTCAATGGCGTCGTCTATTCGAGGCAGGGGATAAACGTCCTTACGGGTAATCTTATTGAGTCGTCGGTAGTCCACACAGAACCGCACAGAGCCGTCCTTCTTCGCAACGAGAACGACAGGAGAAGCCCACGGGCTGTTGGAGGGTCGAATAACATCGCGGCGAAGCATGTCTTCGACTTGCTCGTTAATTACACGACGCTCTGCTGGCGATACGCGATATGGACGTTGCCGCAGTGGTGGTTGGGTGCCAGTGTCGATGTGATGCGTGACAGCAGACGTGTGGCCGAGAGAAGTTTGCGCGACATCGAAAGAAGAACGAAATTCTTCCAACAAGCATAGAAGCTGGGAACGCTCGACCGATGTGAGGTTGTCAGCAATCGAGGAACCAAATACATCAGCGGGTGACGAATCAGATGTGGAAACAGCACTGAGCGAACGGGAGCTGGCGCAGTGCGTGTCACCCGGTGTGTCCATAACTTGTGCGTCTTCGAGGGCTTCCGCTCTGCCGTGACATTCCCCTCGCACCAATGTAACAATGTACAGGGATGGGTTCGTAACAAAAATATCGGTGTCGCTCTGAGTGACTTGCACGGTCGCAAATGGCACCAGCAAGCCTTTCCTGTTGAAAACGCGGTGAGATGGAGAAAGGAGTGCAAGGGTGTCAGCGAGACCGGTGCAATAGACTGACACATCCGTTGACGAGTTTGCAGGAAGTGTGGTGTCGTCTTTGACGAGTACCTTGGTCGCAGCTGGTAGACTGCCCGCCGGCGTCAAATCTGAGAATGGTGAGAGCTCTATTTCGGCTGGTGCGCACCGAATTACGGCGTCGTGACGTGCGAGAAAATCCCATCCGAGGATGACGTCGTGGGAGCATGAACAAATTATGATGATTGCGACGGCGTACAGAGCGTCCTGAATGGTGACACAGGCTGTCCACACCGCTGTCGGGTGAATACTTTGGGCGCTGGCTGTACGGAGGGAGAGCCCGGAAAGGGGCGTCGTCACTTTTCGTAGTAGTCGGCTAAATTTAGCGTCCATAACGGATACAGCAGCTCCAGTGTCTACAAGGGCCGATGTGCGCACACCATCTACAAACACGTCTACTACGTTCGATGGGCTTTGCTGAGGGCTTTGGCATTTCGATAGCGTCGCAGCCCTTGCCTCTTGGACTGCGACGACTAGTTTTCCTGTTCTCGTGCGACCGGACGAGGCCGCATCGACGACAGTGATCGGCGTCGTGGGGACGGTGAACGGCGGGTAGATGAAGCTGGGCGTGACGTCGGCGACATAGGCGGCGGCGGGTCGTAATACGGGCGGCTGGACTGGTTGGTGACGGTTGATCCGACTCGAGGCGGCTGCACGCGGTTGCAATAGCGGGCGACCTGACCGGCCCAACCGCACGCAAAGCAGATGGGGCGGTTGTCGGCAGTGCGCCATCGGCTTGCCGGACTAGGTCCCATCCTTGTCGCAGGACGCGAGGGACGGGGCGACGGCTGATATGACTGCATGGTGGTCTGCAGTCGAGGCGTATGAATGACGTCGGCGTACGCAGCCGGCACACTCGCTTCGAAGGCCTGAGACCTGGCGAAGGCCCCGGCGTAATAGCGGGGGCACCACAGGGAGCGCTGGGGGCGGCCTGGCTACAACTTGCGCGTAACTGAGAGGCGCAGGCGCTGGAGGGGGCTGGTGATATTCCGGCATGACCTCCGCGGTTTCCTACTGGATTGCCCGGCGTAGCGGAGGCAGCAGTGTGGTCGACGGCTGTTCAACATGCTGTGGGTGAGCGAAGGCCAGTAGAGAAAACTGGCGGTAGCTACAATATATATATATATATATATATATATATATATATATATATATATATATATTGTAGTGAAGAGAGGACGACGAAGAAACACACGAGCAAGCTAGCAAGCAAGCAAGCCGCAGTGTCAACAGTAGCAGGGGACACCAGCTCGCGCTTTCCCGGATTTTGGCTGCTTGACGCCCGCCGCTCTACGACGCCCTACTCTAGACGCCTGCTGACATTACCTGAAGACGCGTCAATAAACCACGTCACATTTGGTGGAGGTGCGTGGATTCCCAGTACCAACCTGCACCTTCGCTCCCGGAAACTCCCCCCGGTTCGTGACCACATCGCCACCATGGCCGAGGAGACCCCTCTCCATTCGGGACCTTCGGCAGTCCACGTCACCTGCGGCGCCGTGTATCGCCAGCGAGATCCACCCATCTTTACCGGCTCAGGTGACTCGGACGTGGAAGAATGGCTCTCGAAATACGAACGTGTGAGTGCCAGCAACAAATGGGACGACCAAATGAAGCGTGGTTACGTCCAGTTCTACCTTGCGGACATCGCCCAGCTGTGGTATAACAACCACGAGAGCGACATTCCCACTTGGTCCGTCTTTAAGACTTCCATTGCGGACGTTTTCGGTCGGCCATCGGCTCGCAAGCTTCGGGCAGAGCAACGCTTGCGTCAACGCGCGCAGCAACCCGGCGAGAACTTCACGGGCTACATTGAGGATGTGCTGAACCTCTGCAACCGCGTGAACGCTACCATGACCGAAGAGGATAAGACCAAGCACATCCTGAAGGGCATCGAGGACGACGCTTTTCAGATGCTCCTCGCAAGGAATCCCACCACAGTCGCTGCACTCGTCTCCTTGTGTCAGAGCTTTGACGAGTTGCGTCGGCAGCGCTCGATCGCGCGCCAAGTCCTCACGACGACCGACACGCTATCGAGCTTGCACGTTACTGCTCGCCCTGCCGATCAGCAGCCGCTTCTATCCTCCATCAAGGAGTTTATCCGCAAAGAGGTAGCGCGTCAGCTTTTACTACTACCTCTCACGAACGAGGCAGTGCATACTTTGGCCCCTGACCTTCAACACATCATTCGGACCCAAATTGCTGAGCACCTACCACCATCTATACCCCAACAGCCACTCGCCACTGCGCCACTCACCTACGCAGCTGTCGCTGCTCGGTCCCCTCAGCAGCCTATGCCGTATACCCGACCTGCGCGGTATACTACGCGGTCACTACGCGGGGCCCTCGCCTTCGTTTTTCCGCCGTCAAGACGTGTGGCGAACGCCGGACAACAGGCCCATCTGCTTCGCCTGTGGTGTCGCTTGACACGGCGCTCGCCACTGCCGCCGTTGCCCACCTTCTTTCTTCGACACCGTGGCCACACCTGATCCCTCGTCGTCACGCACACCACCCAGGTACGCCGCTGATAATCGACAATCCTTCTCCAATCGTCGATCACCATCTCCTCGACGACGCTCTCTGTCACCCATGCGTCGTCGCTCAGCTACAGAGGAGGGAAACTGATTGCTGCAGTTCCGGAGGCAAGAACTGCATGCAAGTCGAACTGCCCAAGGCCTTCCATGTGTTTCGCCGCCAAATGTTATAGACGTCGATGTCGAAGGAACCGCCGCCGTTGCGCTTATTGACACAGGGGCCGCCGTTTCCGTCATCTCTGAGACACTGTGCCGCAAGATAAAGAGGCTGACGACGTCGCTATCAGGACTAATGCTCCGTGCTGCCAGCTCACAGTGCATTGCGCCGTCAGCTGTCTGCACTGTGCGAGTCACCATACAAGGTGCACTTTACGTGATCGAGTTCTTTGTGCTACCGTCCTGCTCCCACGACATTATGCTCGGTTGGGACTTCCTATCGCGTCATAGCGCCATCATAGACTGTTCTCTTGCAGAAGTAGCTCTTATGCCGCTGCAGACCTCTCTTTCGACGGACCCTCCCCACAAACTAGTCGTCACTGAGGACACAGATATACCCCCAAACACGTGGACCGTTGTAACACTGACCTGTACGACGGCACCAGACGGAACAGCACTCTTTGCCCCGTCGGACGTATTTCTACGTCGTCGCGGCTTACGACTGCCCTTTGCAGTACTATCGATTAATTCTGGCGCTACGATAATGCTCGTTGCCAACTCGGTGACATCCGCCGTTACCTTGCTTCGCGGGGAATCTTTGGGCCACGTACAAGACGTCGACCTCTTGCGTTCCCTGGACTTCTCTGAGTACCAACACCACCTTCAGCTGAACGCCATGACGTCACCTGTTCCCAAATCTTCAGCCCCAGATAATTTCCGGCCTTCAATCGCCGACGATCAACCGCCATCGCATCGCAGCCAACTCCTCGCCCTTCTGCAAGACCTCCGCTCGTCCTTCGATTGTGCCCAGCCAACCTTGGGCCTCACGACGAGCGTCACACACCACATCGACACCGGTTCACATGCTCCCTTACGCCAACGACCTTATCGAGTTTCCGCGGCAGAACGGCAAATTATCAACGAACAAGTCGACGACATGCTTAAACGCGCAGTGATACAGCCGTCCCAGAGCCCCTGGTCCTCTCCTGTCGTACTTGTGCGCAAGAAGGATGGATCAATAAGGTTCTGCGTTGACTATCGCCGCCTCAATAAGATTACTCGAAAGGATGTGTACCCGTTGCCACGCATCGATGACGCTCTCGATTGCTTACAAGGGGCAGAATATTTCTCGTCTTTAGATTTACGCTCGGGTTATTGGCAAGTACCGATGGATGTCACCGATCGTGCGAAGACTGCTTTCGTCACTCCTGATGGACTCTACGAGTTTAACGTCATGCCGTTCGGATTGTGCAACGCCCCAGCTACCTTCGAACGAATGATGGACAACATCCTTCGCGGCTACAAGTGGAACACCTGCCTTTGCTACCTCGACGACATCGTAGTCTTTTCTAGGGATTTCCCTACTCACCTTGTCCGCCTACGTGAGATTTTGACGTGCCTCGCCTCAGCTGGTCTTCAACTCAACATCAAAAAGTGTCATTTTGCGGCGCGCCAGTTGACGATACTAGGTCACGTCGTCTGCAAGGAAGGCGTTCTTCCGGACCCAGCGAAACACCGGGCCGTTGCCGAATACCCCAAGCCCACTTGCATGAAGACGCTTCGAAGTTTCATTGGGCTGTGTTCCTATTTTCGCCGATTTGTCCGCGACTTTGCTTCCATCATCGCCCCTCTTACCAATCTTTTGACAACTTCTAATGGCCTGTCTGCTTGGTCAAGAGAGTGCGACACATCTTTCGAAACGCTACGGCGCTTACTGACATCGCCTCCAATACTTCGGCACTTTGACCCTGATGCGCCAACGGAAATCCATACTGACGCCAGCGGCGTCGGCCTTGGTGCAGTACTGGCTCAAAAGAAACCGGGATACGAAGAATACGTCGTCGCTTACGCGAGTCGAACTCTCAAGAAAGCTGAGTGCAATTATTCGGTTACTGAGAAGGAATGCCTTGCCATAATTTGGGCTTTGGCTAAGTTTCGCCCGTACCTCTATGGCCGCCCTTTCGACGTCGTCACGGAACACCATGCTCTATGTTGGCTCTCATCACTGAAGGATCCGTCGGGACGCCTCGGTCGTTGGGCGCTTCGGCTGCAAGAGTACGACATTCGTGTTGTGTACCGATCGGGCCGCAAGCACTCTGATGCTGATGCGCTCTCCCGCTCACCGCTAGCGTCCGACACCGCTTCTCCATCAGCTTCCTTGTCGCCAATCGACGTCGCAGACATGTCGTTGGAGTAACGCAAGGATGCGTGGGTTTGCCACATGCTCGACTTTCTGGCTGATCCATCAGCTTACCCCGCTTCAAGAACTCTTCGTCGCCAAGCGCCCCATTTCGCTATTCGGGATGGTCTCCTCTATCGGCGGAATTACGCGTCTGATGGTCGGAGGTGGCTCCTTGCGATACCTCGCCACATGCGCATGGAAATGTGCGCTGCTTTTCACACCGACCCGCAAAGCGCTCACGCCGGCGTTCTCAAGACCTACAATCGCCTGCGTTAGCGATACTATTGGCGCGGACTGTATTCATTTGTGTGCAAGTATATCGGCACTTGTACCGCCTGTCAGCGACGAAAGGCTCCACCCCAACGACCAGCCGGTACACTTCAACCTCTCCCCTGCCCGGCGCGTCCGTTTGACCGCGTTGGTATTGATTTATACGGCCCGCTTCCCTCGAGCACTTCTCGGAACAGATGGATAATTGTCGGCGTAGACCACCTCACGCGTTACGCAGAGACTGCAGCTTTGGCCACAGCAACAGCCAGAGAAGTTGCGTTTTTCATTCTACGCAACTTCGTCCTGCGCCACGGCGCCCCGCGCGAACTTTTGAGCGACAGAGGACGTGTTTTCCTCTCCGAAGCTATTGAAGCATTGCTCGTTCAGTGCAATATCGTTCACCGCATGACGACCGCATATCATCCACAAACCAATGGCCTAACCAAAATATTTAATCGCACTCTCGGTGACATGCTGACGATGTACACCGCATCCGACCAGACCAACTGGGACACCGTTCTTCCTTTCGTGACATACGCGTACAATACTGCTACGCAAGCCACCACAGGATTCTCACCGTTCTTTCTTTTATACGGACGAGAGCCATCATGCATGCTGGACACCATGCTTCCTTACACACCTGACGCATGTGAGTAAAGCCCAATTTCCGACTTTGCCAGGTACGCAGAAGATTGCCGACAGTTGGCCCGTTCATTTACGACAGAAGACCAAGGTCGCCAGAAGCTTAGGCCCGACGACGACGGACCTCTTGCTGCTTTCAAGAAAGGTGCTCTCGTCTGGCATTGGGTACCGCCGAACACTCCTGGACTTTCCTCCAAGTTACTAGCCCGATACCACGGCCCCTACCGCATTCTTGCTCAGACTTCTCCCGTCAATTACGAGGTCGAGCCCTTGACACCATCTCACGACTTGCGCCGTCGCGGCCGAGAAATCGTCCACGTGTCTCGCATCAAGCCATATTATGAGCCCGCTATCTTGTCAACGCCTTAAGTCGCCAGGATAGCTCCGCTATTCCCCGGGGGCCAATGTAGTGAAGAGAGGACGACGAAGAAACACACGAGCAAGCTAGCAAGCAAGCAAGCCGCAGTATCAACAGTAGCAGGGGACACCAGCTCGCGCTTGCCCGGATTTTGGCTGCTTGACGCCCGCCGCTCTCCGACGCCCTACTCTAGACGCCTGCTGACATTACCTGAAGACGCGTCAATAAACCACGTCACAATATATATAATTGCACGGAATAACTTCTTGGGCGCCGGTGAATAATACGAATAAAAAAGAAGACACCCGTCGAAAAACAGAATGGTTTCTTAACGTTTCGGCCATGGGACCGGCCTTCGTCAGAATAACAGAAGTGACAGCGGTGCTACAGCATGTAAGCTCATACGTTTCAATTACAATGATCACGTGAGCGTAAACGTAATAAAAACAAGTGCAACAATCGGACATGATATATATATATATATATATATATATATATATATATATATATATATATATATATATATATATATATATATATATTGGGGCCCCGTATTACATCCTACTTAATATACAGGTGGTACAAGCAATAAGATCGATAGCAGTCCCTGATGCAAGACACTAAGTTTCCCCGCACTCCCACTCAAACCGCCTGCGATTGTATTGAACTTAAAGATGAAAAATGATTCGCGAACTTGCCTGTCATTATGCGTTCGGAAACCAGACACCAGAATCGTGGCTCTGATGTTGTCAAATGAGTGGCCCACTGCGTTAGCATGCTTTGATATTGGAAGGTGAGGAAGTGAAGAGATATGAGCCTTGGGGTTGTTAAACCGATATCGAAAGGGTGTTTCGGTTTCGCCTATATATTGCTTTTTGCAGCTTGAGCATTCCAGGAGATAAACTACATTACGCGTGTCGCAGTTACAGCCACCATTATTTTCACGCTGCAGTTAGATGCGGTGCTGTTTGCGATAAGGGAAGTGGTCGTATTGTGGCACACTGCAACGAGGCTTGTTGCACGGACGGCAGCCAGTAGGTTTATTGCGTTCGGGTTTTGACGACGTGAGCAGGTCACGCAGATTTTGGACTTTTCTGTATGTCACGCGCGGTGGTTCTGAGAAAATTGATTTCAGTCGTTCGCTTTGTAGAAGTATGTTATTGTGCTGTATTAAAACGGCATTTACGTAATGCGCAGGCGCGAAAAAAGTTAGAACAAGGTTAGTGTAGGAGAAAACCGGTCGTTTATTTTTGGCGCTTAGAAGTGCTTTACGGTCCTGGTTACTTGCTCTTTTGATGGCGTCATCCATAATCTTGGAAGGGTATTTCTGTTTTGATAGTGCACTCCGAAGCTGCGCACAAGTGGAACTAAAATCAGTTTGTTGGGAGCACATTCTTTTTAAACGGAGGGCCTGGCTATAGGGTATGCTGGTTTTAGAATGCTTGACATGTTTGCTATTGAAATGAAGGTGCTGTTTAGTATCAGTTGGCTTTCTGTAAACTTTAGTGGCAAGTTGGTCGTCGCACAATGTCACTGTTACGTCCAGAAAGTTTATAGCTTGTCTTTAGTAGGTATGGGATAATGAAATGGACGGATGAGCGTTGTTGAAATCGCGAATGAACGATAAAAGATGGGGTTCACCGTGCTGCCAAATCATGAATATATCATCAATGCACCTTTCGTAGTACAATGGTTTAAGTGAACGGCTTGCCACAAATTCATTTTCGAGTATGCCCACGGAAATATTTGCATAGTTAGGGGCTATTGGTGTGTCCATCGAGGTGCCATTACCTTCAAGTTAATAAATGCCGTTAAATTCGAAGTTGTTAGATTACAAGACGAATTTTAAAAGGGTAATCAAAGTCGAGCTGCCAATTATTTTATCACAGACACACTCATATAAATGAAGTACTGCCCGTATTCAATCTGCATGAGGAATGTTTGTATATAGAGACGCTAGGTCCAGGGTAACCAGGAGCGAATCAGGGGGAACAGTAAGGTCAACGATGTCGGACAAGAGGTGGTTAGTGTCTTTGATGTGCGATAGAAAAGAAGACGGAATTCGGTTAATTATCGTATATACAAATTAGGAGATGAGTTCCGTAACCGTACCAATGCCGGAAAACGATGGGTCGACCAGGGTTTCCTGACATGTATTTTGTCAGGAGGCCCAAAGCGACCCGCGAGTGGACTTAGTGGAACGAAATAATGCAGAGCCGAATTGGGAATTTTTTTGCTTTTCAATGAGGCTAATTAGTGTGCCTTATTGCCTCAGGACAGATTTAAAACTGCTCAGTGGGGTCTTCGGTCGAGCCACCTGTAAAAAGTGCTATCGGAAAGCTGTCTAGAAGCTTCGCTGTCATAATCGTGTTTGTTAGTAGTACCACGGCTCCACCTTTATCAGCTGGCTTAATTATGATGACATAACGACCTTTTAGTTGCTGCATTGCTGCTGGTCGTTTAACGAAAGGTTTCTTTTAAACGGAGCCTTGTGCGGTAAATATCTAGAAGATCGCGTTGAACGGCAGCGATATAGAGGTCTAGGCACTTATCTCGTTGGTAGGTGGGGTCCAATGTTTTGTGAGATGGCAAAATAGAAATAGGGGTATAGCAGGGTTTCTGTCAAGGAAGTATTCTTCAGAGTCTTCAGTTTCTGGCAAAATGTCTAATTCCTTCATCAGCTTGAATCACTAAAGCCTCCTGTCGCTGGGCAAAAATTGAGTCCTCGTGACAATAGCGATTTTTCATCAACAGAAAGTTGA
>NC_051177.1:201486427-201506564 GCF_013339695.2 Rhipicephalus sanguineus
GTTTTCCTGTACCCCAATCAGCCAAAGACGTCCGGAGTTTTGTGGGACTCTGTTCCTACTTCAGAAGGTTCGTGGAAGATTTTGCAACAATCGCTCGACCACTCACTGAACTTCTGAAGAAAGACGTGCCTTTTACGTGGGGTCCCGCTCAAACCGCCGCTTTTTCTCGCCTCGTCACACTTTTGACAACGCCGCCTATATTGGCCCACTTCGATCCATCCGCTGCGACGGAGGTCCGAACCGATGCTAGTGGTCACGGGATCGGAGCCGTCCTAGCCCAACGACAACAGGGACACAGCCGCGTTATCGCGTACGCCAGCCGCCTCCTTACAGCTGCCGAGCGCAACTATTCCATTACAGAGCGTGAATGCCTTGCTCTTGTCTGGGCAGTCTTGAAGTTCCGCCCATATTTATATGGCACGCACTTTTCTGTAATAACGGACCATCATGCGCTCTGTTGGCTTTCGTCACTAAAGGATCCTACTGGCCGTCTTGGTCGCTGGGCTCTGCGACTCCAAGAATATAGCTACACAGTGACGTACAAGTCGGGCCGCCTACACCAGGACGCAGACTGCCTGTCTCGCTACCCGGTCGATGAATCGAGCACCATCTCTGACACCGACGCCGACGCTTGCGTCTTTTCACTTTCCTTACTAACAAACATCGGCGACGAGCAACGCCGTGATGCGTCCTTGCGTACTACCATCGAACGCCTAGAATCATCGTCTACCGACCGGTCCCATCGCTCGTTCGTCCTCCAAGATGGTGCACTCTACCGCCACAGTTTTCACCCAGATGGACCAGCCCTGCTGCTTGTTATTCCGAAACACCTCCGCTCGGCTGTCCTTCACGAACTTCATGACCTTCCAACGGCCGGTCACCTTGGTGTATCGCGCACTTACGACCGCATCCGCCGACGCTTCTTTTGGCCAGGGCTTGCACGCTCCGTCAGAAGATATGTTGCGGCGTGTGAGAAATGTCAGCGCCGCAAACACCATCGACGCTTCCCGCCGGTACCTTCAACCCCTTGACATTTCGTCAGAACCGTTCTTTCGCGTTGGCTTAGACCTACTTGGCCCGTTTCCCGTGTCTTCCTCTGGCAACAGGTGGATAGCTGTGGCCACAGACTACGCCACGCGCTACGCCATCACACGAGCTCTTCCAACAAGCTGCGCCACCGATGTCGCCGACTTCCTTCTACACGACGTGATTTTGCAACATGGAGCTCCACGCCAGCTGCTTACGGACCGTGGCCGCACATTTCTGTCGAAGGTCATAGCCGACATTCTGCGGTCATGTGAAACGAGGCACAAGCTTACTACGTCCTACCATCCGCAGACAAATGGCCTCACGGAGCGTCTCAATCGAACACTTACAGACATGCTTGCGAAGTATGTTTCCTCCCGACCACTCCGACTGGGACCTTGCTTGCCGTACGTGACATTTGCGTACATTCTTCGCGCCACGACACTGCCGGTTACTCTCCATTTTTCTGTTGTTCGGCCGACAACCAACGTTGCCCCTGGACACCACCATCCCGTTTCCCGCAGTACCGACCAGTGAATATGCCCTTGACGCTATCACCAGGGCTGCCCATGCACGTGAAACCGCCCGCACTCGCCTTTTGACTTCTCAAGAAAACCAACGGCGGTTGTACGATCGCAGACACCGTGACGTGCACTTCTCGCCAGGTTCCTTGGTCCTGCTGTGGTCGCCCACCCGTCACGTTGGGATGTCGGAAAAACTGATGTCTCGATACACAGGTCCATACAGAGTCGTTCGTGCGGTAACCCCGGTAACTTATGAAATCGCTCCTGTCGCCTCGTCGCCTTCCTCTTCCACACCGGCCAGCGATATCGTACATGTCGCACGCTTGAAGCCCTACCACTCTCCCAGTGACGTTGACATCTGATGCGCCGAGACGGCGCTTCTGCCGCCGGGGATTATGCTACATGCATACTGCCAGCCCCTTGCACCATGCGCGTGTGCGCCGGACGAAGAGAAGGAAGATCTCTCTCTCCTCGGGCTCTTGGCTGAACCGGTCAGCGTTGCAACCACTCCTGTAAATATATCGTGTAGATAATCTACGGACTACAGTCTACCGAGTCTTCATTCACGTAACAATATGCTTCCAAAAATACACAAGAAAGGAAACCCCGGCAGACCAATTATTTCGGGAAGAGGTAGCCTCACCGAACCAATATCAAGTTACACAGACTCCCTAATTAAGGACATTCCGCCTACAAACTCCTCCTACCTACGTGATACCAACCACTTCATACTGATCATCAACGATATAAAAATCCCTGGTGGTGCCTTTCTTGTAACTATTGATGTAACTTCGCTTTACACTAATATTCCCCATAAAGACGGCATCAAATCATTAGTAGAGTTATATAGTGAGCACAAATGTGATGACTCGCCAAGTCCAATAGTAATTAAACCCTTCCGAAGCTGATACTTCAACTCAATAGCTTTGAGTTTCATAACCAATACTATCTACAAATAAATGGCACTGCTATGGGGACTCCAATGGCACCCAACTACGCTAATATTTTTATGAATGATCTTGAAACTAAGTTCTTGTCAACCCAGAAAATTAAGCCCCTTCTTTACAAACGCTTCTTAGATGATATTTTTTCATTTGGACGGATACACAAGAGAACTTAATGAATTTCATAGAATCCTTCAACAAAGCTCATCCAGACATAACTTTCACTTATACGTACTCAAGAACAGAAATCAATTTCCTCGACGTCCACGTAAAAGTAAAAGACGGGTCCTTGACTAGTAACGTTTACAAAAAGCCTACAGACAGGCAGCAGTACCTTCACTTCGATAGTTGTCACCCTCGTCACTGCAAGACGAGCATCCCGTACTCGCAGGCCCACCGATTCAGGAGAATTTGCTCCCGCCCCGAAGACTTTGAGGCCAACGCAAATAACCTGCGCAACGTACTTGCGAAGCAACACTATCCTCCTTCTATAGTCAACGACGCCATACGTAAAGGGGCAAACCTAGATCGCCAACAACTACTTTACCAGCAGAAACAATTAAAACAAGAGGGACGGAAAAAGTTGGTTCTAACATTTGGAAGCAACCCCCCCTAACGTTAACAAAATTCTAAAGACACACTATAACATCCTACAACAGAGTGAACGACTATCAAGAATTTTCCCTTCCCCTCCGCGAGTCGTTTATAGACGCCCCAAAAACGTTAAGGAATATCTTGTGCGTTCGAAAACCGATAGGGCACCTGTAACTGGATGCCAGCCATGCGGCAAGGCTAGTTGCAAGGTGGGCAAACACATACAGGCAACCAACTTTGTTGAAAGCACACATTCCAATTTCAAATGGTCTCTTCACTCAAACCGTAACTGTGACAGCTCTAATGTTGTATACCTTCTCGAGTGCGGAGTATGCAGTATTCAATACATAGGTCAGACAGACACGGCCTTCCGCACTCGCTTTAATAACCATCGTTCCCATGTTAATTCGCTTCCGCATCTTCCTCTGTCTCAGCATATAAATTCCGAAAACCACCTATTTGATTCCATCAAGGTTACACTCCTGCGAAGTGGTTTCTCCAGTACAAGGGAGCGTGAACAGCGCGAATCATATATGACTTATAAATTTAATACATTGAAGGCTGGACTAAATATCAGTCCGGGCATACTGTCTTCAATTCGTGCTCTGGAAGATTCAAGTTAATAATAATCTTAACCGAAAATCTCTCTCTTTATTGTTTTCTTTTTTTATATTTTCTATATTTTTTTTCGGACATCACTTTAGGAGCACGCTGTCGGACATACAGCATGCTCACACGGATTCCAATCTAAAGATATTCTCCACTTTCTTCATAAGCATTAACTTGAGCCACAGACCGGAGATCGTGGCCACCTGTTTTTTAGTGAATGTGCCGTTGTACACTCTTCCCGGACTTTTACTAAGCTTTTTGAATTGACTGCTTTTAAGCGCTTATCCCATTGTGAACCTTCATCCCCTTCTCCACTTTCTTCATAAGCATTAACTGGAGCCACAGACCGCAGATCGTGGCCACCTGTTTTTTAGTGAATGTGCCGTTGTACACTCTTCCCGGACTTTTACTAAGCTTTTTGAATTGACTGCCTTTAAGCGCTTATCCCATTGTGAAGCTTCATCCCCTTCTCCACTTTCTTGATAAGCATTAACTGGAGCCACAGACCGGAGATCGTGGCCACCTGTTTTTTAGTGAATGTGCCGTTGTACACTCTTCCCGGACTTTTACTAAGCTTTTTGAATTCACTGCTTTTAAGCGCTTATCCCATTCTGAAGCTTCATCCCTTTCTCCACTTTCTTCATAAGCATTAACTGGAGCCATATGCCGGAGATCGTGGCCACCTGTTTTTTAGTGAATGTGCCGTTGTACACTCTTCCCGGACTTTTACTAAGCTTTTTGAATTGACTGCGTTTAAGCGCTTATCCCATTGTGAAGCTTCATCCCCTTCTCCACTTTCTTCATAAGCATTAACAGGAGCCACAGACCGAAGATCGTGGCCACCTGTTTTTTAGTGAATATGCCGTTGTACACTCTTCCCGGACTTTACTAAGCTTTTTGAATTGACTGCTTTTAAGCGCTTATCCCATTGTGAAGCTTCATCCCCTTCTCCACTTTCTTCATAAGCATTAACTGGAGCCACAGACCGCAGATCGTGGCCACCTGTTTTTTAGTGAATGTGCCGTTGTACACTCTTCCCGGACTTTTACTAAGCTTTTTGAATTGACTGCTTTTAAGCGCTTATCCCATTGTGAAGCTTCATCCCCTTCTCCACTTTCTTCATAAGCATTAACTGAAGCCACAGACCGGAGATCGTGGCCACCTGTTTTTTAGTGAACGTGCCGTTGTACACTCTTCCCGGACTTTTACTAAGCTTTTTGAATTGACTGCTTTTAAGCGCTTATCCCATTGTGAAGCTTCATCCCCTTCTCCACTTTCTTCATAAGCATTAACTGGAGCCACAGACCGCAGATCGTGGCCACCTGTTTTTTAGTGAATGTGCCGTTGTACACTCTTCCCGGACTTTTACTAAGCTTTTTGAGTTGACTGCTTTTAAGCGCTTATCCCTTCTTGTGAGGCTTCATCCCCTCACAGGCTTCAGGAGCAAATGTGGAGGGGGGGAGCCGAAGACGTGAGGGGTGAAAATGGGCTGGAGGAATGGGAATACACCCATGTTGTATTAAGGCTTTAAAGCATTGTAGCTCGACTAGTGACTACAGGAATGTACCTCACCTGGACGATCTGTGTATATCAGCGTAGTCGTTGTTTTTTCTTTTTTTCCTTTTTTCAGGAAACACGTGTTTTTCATAGCAATGTAGATGCGCTGAGTGAAGCACAAACGAGAAACGTAACAAGGAAGAGGACTAGCGATGCGCAAACTTTCAACTGCTGAAACTTTCAGCTTTGCTGAACGTGTTTTTCATAGGTCAAAGTACGTGCACGTGGTGTGTTCGCGACCTTTTTCTTTTTCTTTTTTTTGGGGAAACACGTGTTATTCTTTTGTCAGTCAGCGTATGTACACGTGGTGTGTTCGCGACTCTTTTTCGTCAGGTTTCCTACTTCTCTCTTTCTTTTTCTCTTTGTATGTACCTTTTCTTAACCTTTTTCTCTCCCTCTCGGCTCGGAGAACGATGATATAAAAGCGCATCGAAGCCTGGTAAATTTCATCCTGATGAAGATCGGTCTCCGATCGAAACGTACAGTTTTTTAGAAGCGTATACCTTTTTCCTAATTATTTTACGGCAACCGAAGACAGACTCATCTTCAGCGGAACAGACTACAACGACGTTGAAGATTGGCTGTCGACTTACGAACGGGTGAGCGCTCTGAACAAATAGACGGGCGCGGACAAGTTAACACGCGTGTCGTTCTATCTCGCGGGTGTGGCCAGTCTTTGGTTCAAGAACCACGAGGGAAACGTCAGAACATGACCGCTGTTCAAAACGTCAATCACGGCAGTATTCGACCGACCCGCCGTCCGAAAACTTCGAGCGAAGCAGCGTTTGCAAACACGCGCACAAGACACAGGTGAAGCGTTCACCAGCTATATTGAAGACGTTGTCGATCTGTGCAGACGCGTGAACGCTGCCATGACGGAAACTGAAAAAAATCAAGCACATAATGAAAGGGATTGATGATGACGCTTTTCAAATGCTGCTGGCGAAGAACCCGATCACAGTCAACGACGTTATTTGCTTGTGCCAGAGCTATGATGAATTGCGGAAGCAGCGAGCTCTGACAAGACGTCCTCTCGCACGCGATTTGGCATCACTGTCGAGTCTGACTAACGGCCACGACAAAGCGTCACTGATAGCCGAAATTAAAGCCTTTGTCCGCGAAGTCGCGCGACAGCTCCCTCTGGTGCCCTTCACTCAGGAACCTACCACAACACTACCATCGTTCCTCCGTGGCGTCATTCAAAGAGAGGTCGCTGACGCGCTGCCAGCTGCCCGCGAGCCAAATCTTGTGGCTGCTCCACTCACATACGCTGCGGTTGCTGCCATGCCCACTCGCAAAGCACCAGCACCACCATCTAGCATCCTCTGAACTACCACCCACCTCCTGTTCACTGGGCCAGTACGGTCGCCGCCAACCCGTGGCGCACGCTCGACAATCGTCCGATATGCTTCGCATGTATATGCCCTGGACACGTCGCAAGGTAATGGCACTGCCGGGTTCAAGCCGCTGATGACAACCACCGAGAGCCCTACTTCCCTTTTGACTCAAATGCGCATTACGCTCCCTCCGCGCCAGCGCAATCTCACTAGCATGCTGATCGCCGCCCCAGAATGGACCATCTTCGCCCGCCCTCTCCCCGCCGCCGCTCGCCTTCCCCTATGCGTCGACGGCCCGCACCTACCGACGAGGGAATCTAGACGACGCATTTCCCGAGGAAAGAACTGCGCAAGTTTCGGTTCGCCCAAGTGCTCATTCTTGTCCTGCCAAAGTTATTGATGCATTTGTCGAAGATGTCGCTACAGTCGCTCTTGTAGATACCGGTGCTGCTGTTTCTGTCATCGATGCTGGATTTTGCCGCACAATTTGTAAATTCACGACGCCTCTCTCGGGACTCTAGCTTCGTACAGCCAGCGCTCAGCCCATTCAACCGACCGCAGTCTGTACAGCCCGTGTGACCATTCAGGACGTTCTGTGCACGATATAGTTCATCGTTCTTCCATCGTGCTCCCATGCCATTATCTTAGGATGGGACTTCCTGTCGCGCCACAACGACGTAATCGATTGTGCTCGGGCTGAGGTTGAATTATGCTTACTCGATGACGCAGCCTCCGTCGACCCTCAATCTTCCGCTAAACTTGTCGTCCATGACGACACCTACATCCCTCCGTGCTCTTCAGCATTCGTACCAGTCTCGTGCAGCGCCATATCCGACGGGACGGTCTTCTTCACGCCATCCCACATCTTCGTTACCCGACGAGACCTTCCGTTGCCTTTTGCTGCTCTTGACCTTGTCGAAGGTTTCACCACGATGCCCATTTATAATCATCACTCATCACCGCTGTCATTGTTTTGTCACGAATGCGTTGGCCCCGTCGAGACGGTCAACTCCTTACGAATCATTTCCGTCCCCGATGAGGTGTCTTCTACGGCCGTCTGTAAACTGAGTGCCCTCTCCGCACCTGACCCAGCATCTACAGATATATTTCGACCATTCATCGCCGAAGATTTGACACCTTGGCAGCGATCACAGCTTCTCACCATTCTTCACCACTACCGCCCTTCTTTCGAAGTTGCACAAACATCTCTAGGTCGTGCCGTAGCAGTCGAACACCACATCGACACTGGTTCTCACTCACCCCTGCGGCAACGTCCATATCGCGTATCGGCTACAGAACGTCGCGTCATTGCCGACCATGTCGACGACATGCTCCGCCGAGGCTTCATTCGACCTTCACAGAGCCCATGGTCGTCTCCGGTAGTACTCGTCACCAAGAAAGACGGTTCTATCCGTTTTTGTGTCGATTTCCGGCGATTGAACAAGATCACGCTGAAGGATGTCTACCCACTACCGCGCATTGACGATGCTCTGGACTGTTTACAGGGTGCCGAATTCTTTTCCTCGTTAGATTTGCGGTCAGGCTACTGGCAGGTGCCGATGGAGGAAGCCGATTGCCCAAAAACCACTTTTGTTACGCCAGACGGATTGTATGAATTAACTGTCATGCCTTTTGGACTTTGTAACGCTCCTGCTACGTTCGAAAGAATGATGTTTGCAATTAAACCTTAAAAAATGTCGATTTGCCATGCGTCAACTCACCATTCTAGGCCACGTTGTATCCAAGGACAGCATTCTCCCGGATCCAGAGAAATTGCGCGCTGTCACTGCGTTTCCAAACCTACTACAATCAACGAGCTGCGCAGTCTCATTGGCTTATTGGCGATTCGTTCGAAACTTTGCGTCCATTATATCACCTCTCACACAACTCCTCGGTGACAGTAAAGATCTATCATCGTGGTCCCCTGCCTGCGACGAGGCTTTCACCACCCTGCGACGGCTTCTCACGATGCCACCCATGCTTCGCCATTTTGACCCTCAAGCTCCAACTGAGCTCCATACGGATGCCAGCGGTGTAGGCCTGGGTGCTGTGCTCGCACAACGTCAACCTGGCCACACAGAATACGTTTCGGGAGCGGCCGTGGTTGTGGCATACGCGAGTCGCACTCTCACCAAGGCCGAGAGCAACTACAGCGGCACAGAAAAGGAGTTTTTGGCCATCGCATGGGCGCTTGGCAAGTTTCGCCCATATTTATATGGCCGTTCTTTTGACGTCGTGACCGACCACCTGCGCTGTGCTGGATTTCGACGTTAAAGGGCCCCTAAACCCCCTCCGACATTTTCCCAAACATTTCAAGTAAACAGGCGCATCGCGTGCAGAATGCCGTCGCGATCAACGATGCCACACGCCGCAGCGCTACAGGTCGCGGGCGCGCCACAATTTCGAAAAAACAATAGCTTCTCCTTTCCGGTCCCCGCCATTCCCGCCACTGACATGTGTGACATCACCAGTGAAACTATGACGTTATCAGTTTCGATGCTTGCGATTGGCCGAACGACAACCGACGACTTCCGGTTACTCTGCAAACAGCTGTTCGTGCGCACCTTGCTGTTCTTGGTCGTGTTGCCGCTTGCGAATCGACATCTGCGGCCCGTAAGGGCCCGCTCACGCTAGCGGCAAGCTAGGGTGCCTTGATGCGCGTTTTGTTGCGCGTTTTGTGGGGGGCGCACACATCGAGGCACACTACGGCAAGCCTGCCGCAACGGCGCGGTGTCGCAGAACGTCGGGCGTCGCCGCACGCGCGACAGCAGTCCAACTTGCACGGCAAGCTACGCCGGCAAGCCTCCGAAAAACATGGCCGCAGTGCCAAAAGCGGTTGTCGTCCACCTCGAGTCTATCAAGTGGCCGCCGTGTGGTCTGTAGCGTGTAAGCTCCGAACTGATGCTTCCATTTGCTTTAGATTCATGTCCTTTAGCTTCGACAGCAAAGTATTCGTACCGATTCAGCCCCGTTTTGGAGAGCCATACTGAAATAATCGATGCTGTAGGCTTAGCGAGTCGAGAAGGGCGCTTCCGAATGCTCGGAGGACACAGATTACGCGTTTGTTAGTTGTTTCTAATCCTCCATAGCTGGCGCCACTTGACCTGGCGCCAGCTTGGGGATATTTTATTTGGTTTTACGCGACGCTTTCTTTAATGCCGGACAGATTTAAACACAACCGCCAAGTCGCTAGCCTAATTACACATCCACGCCTTGCGGTTTGATGAGCTCCGTGAACTCATCTCGAGCCGAGGTGGTCTGGCACGGCGTGTCCCCGTACGGGTCCCATCACGTTGGCGATCCTTTGAAGGCGTGCGCGCAACACAGGGTCCATACCGGCACGATTCGTAGGGGCACGGGCCGGCACGGCAGCAACAGCGGTTAGTCAACGAACAGTGCACCCAGACACCACACAGAGTTGACGGCGAGCTAGGAGGTGTTGGCTGGAGCGTCGGAGTAGCCGGAGTCGCGGCAACCGGAAGTAGACGCTGTCTCGAACAGCGCGTCGTCAGCGGTGACGTATGCCACGCGAGGTGAGGAGGGGCATTCAGCGAGGAGGGTAAAGCGGTTTTGGAAGAGGGTAACGTAGGAAAGAGGGAAAGAAGCGATCGTCGCGTTTCGATCATCAAACGCGTGTAACTCAGCTATTACGGCACCGTTTCGAAAAATTCACACGGCTACGTGTTCGCTGTAAACTCGAGCACAACTTCCTCACCTCACCTAAATTTCGACCGCTGGGTGGTTAGGGGCCCTTTAAAAGACCCATCTGGCCGCCTTGCTCGCTGGGCGTTGAAAATCCAAGACTATGACATACGCGTGGTTAATCGTTCAGGACGGAAGCATGCTGACGCTGACGCGCTTTCCCGTTCCCCTCTCTTCCTGACAGCCACTGCTGACTCCGCATGTGAGAGCACATTGCCATCTCTTGACTTTGACAACATTGCTGTGGAGCAACGCAATGACCCGTGGACTGCGTCTCTTCTCGACCTTCTCTCCGACACCTCAAAAGTCCCAACATCGCGAACGCTCCGCCGCCAAGTTCCGCACTTTGCGATTCGCGACAAGCTCCTCTATCGACGCAACTATGCACTAGAAGGTCGGAAGTAATTGCTCGTAGTCCCGCGAGCCTTGAGGTCGGAGATCTCTTCCTCTTTTCACGCTGACCCACAGTGTGGCCACGCAGGAGTCTTCAAGACGTACGAAAGACTTCGACACCGTTACTACTGCTGGCGTGATATGTATACCTTCGTCCGCAACTTCGTCCGCTTTTGCCGCGAATGTCAGCGCCGAAAATCTCCACCGCACGTCTCCGCCGGTGAACTACAGCCTCTGCCATGCCCTTCCCGACCTTTCGATCGGGTCGGTATAGATTTTTATGGGCCGCTTCCATTGACTCCTACCGGCAACAGGTGGATAATAGTTGCAGTCGACCACTTAACACGCTACGCCGAGACTGCTGCTCTTCAAAGTGCTACAGCACAGGATGTCGCCACTTTCATACTGCGCCGTTTTGTGCTGCGTCATGGAGGTCCTCAAGAACTCCTCAGCGACCGTGGCCATGCCTTCTTATCCGATGTCGTTGAAAAACTGCTCGATGAGTGTGCTATTGTACATCGCACATGCACCGCTTATCATCCATAAACCAATGGTACTACAGAGCGCTTTAATAGAGCTCTTGGTGACATGCTCGCTATGTACGTCACACCTGATCACTCTAATTGGGACCTAGTACTTCCATTCGTAACCTACGCCTACAATACCGCGACGCAAGCTACAACTGGTTTCTCCCCCTTTTATATTATATATATATATATATATATATATATATATATATATATATATATATATATATATATATATATATATATATATTTATAGATTATATATAAAATCGTCAAAAAAACAGAATGGTTTCTTACCGTTTCGGCCGTGGGACCGGCCTTCGTCACAATAACACAAGTGACAGCGGTGCTACAGCATATAAGCGCATGCGTTTCGATTACAATGGTCACGTGAGCGCAAATATATATATATATATATATATATGTATATTTGGGCCCCATAATACATCCTACTTAAAAGCAATCAATTCGCAAGTCGCGACACGTGCGCAAGGATTACAGGTGGTACAAGCAATAAGATCGACAGCAGTCACTGATGCAAGATACTAAGTTTCCCCGCACTCTTATTGCCAACTACCCAGCGTCCATCGTGCACCTTCCCACTCTCCTACAAAGTCAGCCTCGGACGATGAACTTCAGCCGGTTCTGGTGTTGCCGAAATCACCCGTGACGTGCAGCAATCACTCATCGAACAAACATCTACCCGCAGCGCAGCGATACGGTCCCTACGATAGTACAGTCGAGGAAGGACAATTCCCTTTTGAACCCGCCGTGTCTACAACAGCCGATGCCTACTACGTGCAAAAACTGTAAGTGTTTCGACTTCTTTTGCCCCTACTGCGAACTCATCGCACCGACGGCCCTCTAAAACGCGAGGCACAGTGTCTACCAACTGAACTTTCTATTAAGAATCCTTCCTACTACTCTGTATCTAGAATATTCTTGAAAATTTGCAAAGTGATAGAAAACTGGATTCGGTGCGAATTGCATATCTCTACTTTAAAAATATATTTAGATGCCACCATTGTACTTAGAGGACTCCGCCTTGTCGTAAAACCCGCCACAGCTAACATGTTTGGTTCTGAGGTTGTCGCGTGGAATGAGGTGCTCTCGAGAGCTTCTTTTGATTTGGTCGGCATTGTCTTTCGCCATTACGAAACATTGCTCCAAGCCATTCGTAACCAAGAAAACCAGTTACTTTCCCATCATAAACTCGCCATTCATGAATGCGCGCTGCTGGCAGAATACCAGCGAAAAAAACGAGATAAAATACATGCAGCTAAAAGAAAGAAGCTTTTTAGGGACAAAGTTACTATTCCTCATGCTTGGCCTATGATGCATAAAGCTGAAATTCCTTCACACTAATAATTCCAGACCTCGAGGTGAACCCCTATCCTCAAGTAACCTAGTCAGCCTGTCTTCATATCAACTTTCTGTTGATGAAAAATCGCTATTGTCACGAGGACTCAATTTTTGCCCAGCGACAGGAGGCTTTAGTGAATTCAAGCTGATGAAGGAATTAGACATTTTTGCCAGAAACTTAAGGGTCAGAGAATACTTCCTTGATAAAAGCCCTGCTAATACCCCTATTTCTATTTTGCCATCTTACAAACATTGGACCCCACCTACCCAACGAGATAAGTGCCTAGACCTCTATATCGCTGCCGTTCAACGCGATCTTCTAGATATTTACCGCAAACAGGCTCCCTTTAAAAGAAACCTTTCGTTAAACGAACCAGCAGCAATGCAGCAACTAAAAGGTCGTTATGTCATCATAATTAAGCCAGCTGATAATGGTGGAGCCGTGGTACTACTAAACAAACACGATTATGACAGCGAAGCTTCTAGACAGCTTTCCGATAGCACTTCTTACAGGTGGCTCGACGAAGACCCCACTGAGCAGTTTAAATCTGTCCTGAGGCAATGAGGCACACTAATTAGCCTCATTGAAAAGCAAAAAAATCCCAATTCGGCTCTGCATTATTTCGTTCCACTAAGTCCAGTCGCGGGTCGCTTTGGCCTCCTGACAAAAATACATGTCAGGAAACCCTGGTCGACCCATCGTTTCCGGCATTGGTACGGTTACGGAACTCACCTCCTAATTTGTATATACGGTAATTAACCGAATTCCGTCTTCTTTTCCATCGCACATCAAAGACACTAACCACCTCTTGTCCGACATCGTTGACCTTACTGTTCCCCCTGATTCGCTCCTGGTTACCCTGGACGTAGCGTCTCTATATACAAACATTCCTCATGCAGATTGAATACGGGCAGTAGTTCACTCATATGAATGTGTCTGTGATAAAATAATTGGCAGCTCGACTTTGATTACCCTTTTAAAATTCGTCTTGGAATCTAACAACTTCGAATTTAACGGCATTTATTAACCTGAAGGTAATGGCACCTCGATGGGCACACCAGTAGCCCGTAACTATGCAAATATTTCCGTGGGCATACTCGAAAATGAATTTGTGGCAAGCCGTTCACTTAAACCATTGTACTACGAAAGGTGCATTGATGACATATTCATGATTTGGCAGCACTGTGAACCCCAACTTTTATCGTTCATTCGCGATTTCAACAACGCTCATCCGTCCATTTCATTATCCCATACCTACTAAAGACAAGCTATAAACTTTCTGCACGTAACAGTGACATTGTGCGACGACCAACTTGCCACTAAAGTTTACAGAAAGCCAACTGATACTAAACAGCACCTTCATTTCAATAGCAAACATGTCAAGCATTCTAAAACCAGCATAACCTATAGCCAGGCCCTCCGTTTAAAAAGAATGTGCTCCCAACAATATGATTTTAGTTGCACTTGTGCGCAGCTTCGGAGTGCACTATCAAAACAGAAATACCCTTCCAAGATTATTGATGACGCCATCAAAAGAGCAAGTAACCAGGACCGTAAAGCACTTCTAAGCGCCAAAAATAAACAACCGGTTTTCTCCTACACTAACCTTGTTCTAACTTTTTTCGCGCCTGCGCATTACGTAAATGCCGTTTTAAGAAAGCACAATAACATACTTCTACAAAGCGAACGACTGAAATCAATTTTCTCAGAACCACCGCGCGTGACGTACAGAAAAGTCCAAAATCTGCGTGACCTGCTCACGTCGTCAAAACCCGAACGCAATAAACCTACTGGCTGCCATCCTTGCAACAAGCCTCGTTGCAGTGTGCCACAATACGACCACTTCCCTTATCGCAAACAGCACCGCATCTAACTGCAGCGTGAAAATAAATGGTGGCTATAACTGCGACACGCGTAATGTAGTTTATCTCCTGGAATGCTCAATCTGCAAAATGCAATATATAGGCGAAACCGAAACACCCTTCCGATATCGGTTTAACAACCCCAAGGCTCATATCTTCACTTCCTCACCTTCCAATATCAAAGCATGCTAACGCAGTGGGCGACTCATTTGACAACATCAGAGCCACGATTCTGGTGTCTGGTTTCCTAACGCATAATGACAGGCAAGTTCGCGAAACATTTTTCATCTTTAAGTTCAATACAATCGCAAGCGGTTTGAATGGGAGTGCGGGGAAACTTAGTGTCTTGCATCAGGGACTGTTATCGATCTTATTGCTTGTACCACCTGTATTTTAAGTAGGATGTAATACGGGGCCCCAATATATATATATATATATATATATATATATATATATATATATAATATATATATATATATATATATATATTGTCACGTGGTTTATTCACGTACAAACGTGAAGGAACGATGAGGAACGTCGAGGAACGTCGAGGGTCCAAAATCCAAGCAAGCGCAAGCTCGGGTCGCGTGGCTACCACTCACGATGTGGCTTGCTTTCTTGGCTGCTTCGTCGTCGTCTCGTACTCTTCACTACATTGGCCCCTGGTGAATAGCGGAGCCATCCTGGCGACCTAAGGCGTTGTCAGTATAGCGGGGTCGTAATAGGGCTTCAGGCGGCTGACATGGACGATTTCCCGACCACGACGACGTAAATCGTGGGATACTGTCAGAGGCTCAACCTCATAATTGACAGGAGACGTGCGAGAAAGAATGCGGTAGGGCCCCTGATATCGGGCACGCAATTTCGAGGAAAGGCCAGGAGTGCTCGATGGGATCCAGAGCCAAACGAGGTCACCAGTCGTGAAAGTAGAGAGAGGTCGGTCGGTGTCGTGCCGTAGCTTTTGGTGGCCTTGGTCCTCGGTGGTCAGCGAACGGGCTAATTGTCTGCAATCTTCGGCGTATCTGGCAACGTCAGAAATCGCAGTATATTCAGACGAGTCCGGCGTATAGGGAAGCATAGTGTCCAGCGTGCAGGATGGGTCGCGTCCGTATAAAAGAAAGAAAGGTGAGAAACCGGTGGTCGCGTGCGTTGCGGTGTTGTACGCGTACGTGACGAACGGCAGGACGGTGTCCCAGTTGGTCTGGTCTGATGCCGTGTACATTGTCAACATATCACCGAGTGTGCGATTAAATCGTTCCGTGAGGCCATTCGTCTGCGGATGATATGCGGTGGTCATTCGATGAACGATGTTGCACTGGACGAGCAAGGCCTGAATAGCGTCAGACAGGAAAACACGCCCTCTGTCGCTCAAAAGTTCACGGGGAGCACCGTGGCGAAGGACAAAGTTGCGTAAGATAAAAAACGCAACCTCTCTTGCGGTAGCCGTTGGAAGTGCTGCAGTCTCTGCGTAACGGGTGAGGTGGTCCACGCCAACAATGATCCACCGATTCCCAGAGGAAGTCGGGGGAAGCGGGCCATATAAGTCGATGCCGACGCGGTCGAATGGACGTCCCGGACAAGGTAGAGGCTGAAGTGGACCGGCTGGGCGTTGAGGTGGAGCTTTACGCTGCTGACAAGCAGTACAAGCACGTACGTACTTGCGCACGAACGTGTACATGCCGCGCCAGTAGTATCGCTGACGCAAGCGGTTGTAAGTCTTCAGAGCGCCAGCGTGAGCGCTTTGCAGGTCGTTGTGAAAAGCAGTGCAGACTTCTGTGCGCATGTGGCGCGGGATCACTAGCAACCACCTCCGACCGTCAGGTGCGTAATTACGCCGATAGAGGAGGCCGTCGCGGAGTGCGAAATGCGTGGCTTGACGACGGAGAGTTCTTGACGCTGGATGAACCAATGAACCAGTCAGAAAGTCGACGAGTTCGGAGATCCACGCATCCTTGCGTTGCTCCGACGGCATGTCTGCGAAGTCAAGGGGCGTCAAGACAGCTGACGTGGCTGACGGCGAAGCTGTGTCAGGCGGTAACGGTGAGCGGGATAGCGCATCAGCGTCCGAGTGCTTCCGGCCGGATCTGTACACAACACGAATGTCGTATTCCTGCAGCCGAAGCGCCCAACGACCGAGGCGGCCTGAAGGATCTTTCAGAGATGAAAGCCAACAGAGCGCGTGATGGTCCGTGACTACTTCGAAGGGGCGGCCATAAAGGTACGGACGGAACTTGGTCAAAGCCCAGATTATGGCGAGGCACTCTTTTTCAGTGACTGAGTAGTTGCACTCCGCTTTCTTCAGGGTTCGACTCGCGTAAGCAACAACGTACTCGTCGTATCCTGGTTTCCGTTGAGCCAGTACAGCACCAAGACCGACACCGCTGGCGTCAGTATGGACCTCCGTAGGCGCATTAGGGTCAAAGTGACGGAGTATCGGAGGTGACGTTAATAAGCGCCGTAGCGTCATGAAAGCTTCATCGCACTCTGGTGACCAAGCCGACAGGCCGTTAGAGGCTGTCAGTAGGTTGGTAAGAGGTGCGATGATAGAAGCGAAGTCGCGCACAAACCGACGAAAATATGAGCACAGCCCAATAAAGCTTCGGAGCGTCTTGATGGAATTGGGCTTGGGGTACTCGGCCACGGCACGAAGTTTAGCGGGATCCGGAAGAACGCCTTCCTTGCAGACGACGTGACCTAGTATGGTGAGTTGGCGCGCAGCAAAGTGGCACTTCTTGATGTTAAGTTGAAGGCCAGCAGAGGCGATGCACGTGAGAATAGCGCGAAGACGAACAAGATGAGTCGGAAAATCGCGGGAAAATACAACAATGTCGTCAAGGTAGCACAGGCAGGTATTCCACTTGTGGCCACGAAGGATGTTATCCATCATTCGTTCGAAGGTAGCTGGGGCGTTGCAGAGTCCGAAGGGCATCACCTTGAACTCATAAAGCCCATCGGGAGTAACGAACGCAGTCTTCGGGCGGTCAGGGTCAGCGAGTGGAACTTGCCAATAGCCCGATCGTAAATCCAAGGACGAGAAATATTCTGCTCCTTGCAAGCAATCGAGGGCATCGTCGATGCGTGGCAATGGGTATACATCCTTCCGAGTTATCTTATTCAGGCGGCGGTAGTCGACGCAGAATCTGATAGAGCCATCCTTTTTGCGCACAAGCACGACAGGGGACGACCAGGGGCTCTCAGATGGCTGAATGACTCCGCGCGTGAGCATATCATCGACTTGTTCATTGATAACACGGCGCTCTTCCGCCGAAACGCGATATGGTCGTTGGCGTAAAGGGGCATGACCACCGGTGTCGATGTGGTGCGTGACGCTCGTTGTGCGACCCAGAGATGGATGACCGCAGTCGAAGGATGAGCGGAACTCTTCTAGAAGGGCCAATAGTTCGCGTCGATGGTCCAATGATAGATCCGGGGACACAGAAGGGTGAAAAATGTCTGACTTCGGAGGTGCCGCAACAGGGGCTGTCATGGCATTCAGCTGGTGGTGAAGTGGGGCTTCAGCGAACTCCAGAAAGCGAAGCAGGTCAACGGCATGTATGCTTCCCAAACATTCCCCGCGAAGTAGACGAACGGGCGAGGTGCGCAAGTTGGCAATCGGCATGATGGTAGCGCCGGATTCGACGGTGAGTACGGCAAACGGCAGTCGTAGGGCGTGGCGGCGGAGAAACAGCTCTGACGGGGCGAACAGGACAGCGCCGTCAGGAGCGGCCGGACAAGTCAAGGCGACAAGGGTGGACGTGTTTGGGGCTACGTCAGCGTCGGCAGCAATGACAAGTTTACATGCGTCAGATATGGTAGGCCCCGAAACAGAAGATTGCAGCGGCGTAAGGGCGACTTCTGCTCGGGCGCAATCTATGATGGCGCGATGAGTGAAAGGAAGTCCCAGCCGAGGATAACGTCGTGAGAGCAGGACGGCAGCACGAAAAACTCAATGACGTAAAGTTCGCCTTGAATATTAACGCGCGCGGTGCACACGGCTGAAGGTGCTATGAACTGCGAGTTCGCAGTGCGGAGCATGAGTCCTGAGAGCGACGTGGTCACTTTTTTTAACTGTCGGCAGAGGCTCTCGCAGATTACGGAAACGGCGGCCCCGGTATCAATTAGCGCTTGGGCCGTGGTCCCTTCAACATTGACGTCGATAACGTTTTGCGGCGAAAAAGACGGAGGCCTTGGGCAGTTCGCTTCGCATGCAGTTCTTGCCTCCGGAACTGCAGCGATCAGTTTCCCTCTTGCGCAGCAGGTCGGCGACGCATAGGTGACAGGGAGCGTCGCCGAGGGGACGGTGACCGGTGGGTGTCGTTGGGTCGTTGATCACGGGCATACTCCGGTGGCGACCGGGACGACGACGCGACCGGCCTGCCGTCGGCGTCGAAGTGAGGAGGGGCGTAGTTTGGGGGCGACCTGGACGACGACGCAACTGGCATGCCCACGGCGTCGAATGTTGGAGGAACCAGGCGACAATGGCGAGCGACGTGGCCGGCGAGGCCACAGGAGAAACAGATGGGCCGATTGTCCGGGGTTCGCCACGCGTCGGAGCGGCGGAAAGACGGAGCCGAGGGGTTTGGGATGGGCGGCGACGAAGCATACGCGGATGTTGGCAAGACACGGGGCGGCGTAAGTGGCCGAGGTGGAGCGTAAGGCATAGATTGGTGATACGCGGTGGTCGCCAAGGCATGGGACGGCATCAGTGGTCGAGGTGGAGCAGAGGGCATAGGCTGTTGAGGGGGCCGCGCAGCAACGGCGGCGTAGGTAAGCGGCGCAGTGACGGGCGGTTGTTGGAACATGGGTGGGAGAGCCTCAGCAACTTGCGTCCGAATGGCTTGTTGAATGCCCGGAGCCAGAGGAAGCGCCGGCTCGTGAGTGAGCGGCAGTAAGGACAGCTGGCGTGCGACTTCTTCACGGATGAAGTCTTTGATCGTGGGCTGGAGAGTCGGCTGAGCGGCCGGAGGGACAGCTAGCTGCAAGCTGGAGAGCGTGTCGGGGGTCGGGAGGGCCTGACGGGCGATCGCGTGCTGCCTGCGCAATTCGTCAAAACTCTGACAGAGGGAAACTAGCGCAGCGACTGTGGTGGGATTCCGCGCGAGCAGCAGCTGGAAGGCGCCGTCCTCGATGCCCTTCAAGATGTGGTTGATTTTGACCTCCTCAGGCATAGCGGGGTCGACGCGGGTGCACAGATGGAGGACATCCTCGATGTAACCCGTGTAGGTCTCACCCGGTTGTTGTGCACGCTTGACGCAAGCGCTGCTCGGCGAGAAGCTTGCGAGCCGCAGGCCGTCCAAAGACGTCCTTGATAGCAGTCTTGAAAGCTGACCAAGATGGAAGCTCGGCCTCGTGGTTGTGATACCACAGTTGGGCTATGTCGGCAAGGTAGAATTGCACATACCCAAGCTTCATTGAATCGTCCCATCTATTGCTGGCGCCGACTTTGTCATACCTCGACAGCCACTCGTCCACGTCCGATTCACCGGAGCCCGAGAGATGGGGGGGTCCCGCTGAGGATACACGGCGCCACAAGTGAACGTGGACAGCCGAAGGGCCAGGCTGGGAAGGAGTCTCGGTGGCCATGTTGGTATCACGAAGGGGGGGAAGCTTACGGGAGCGAAGATCCAGGGTCGTAGGGGAAACCCACGTACCTCCACCAAATGTCACGTGGTTTATTCACGTACAACGTGAAGGAACGG
>NC_051177.1:201506664-201531303 GCF_013339695.2 Rhipicephalus sanguineus
ATATACCTGAAGCATCACCTCTGCCGGAACGAGACCCTCGCTATGAATCAATGAAGGAAGGAATTCTTGAGGGCTTGCTTCTTTGTTTGACACAACCTTATAATAACCAGCAGATAATAAAGCCAAGGAAAGTATAGGGGACGTTCGTTTGCCTGTTAGAAGTCTATTGCAACAGTGTTGGTATAGATGGTGGAGAAGTGAAGTGGATGGATAGACAACTTGCCACTGGCTGGGATCAACTGGCGTAATCCGAAGTCGCAGGCTCGGTCCCTGCTTGCGGCAAGCGGTCTTTTCGTCCACTTTACTTTCTCACATATATATCGCAATTGTCACAATAGACTTATAACAGTACAATCGAACGTCCCCTCATACTTTTGTTGGCTTTATTATCGGCTAGTTTCATAAAGGTTGGTCTAATAATGAAGGGCGGATATAGGCGTAGCATGGCAATTTCTGTGTTTTGAGTAGGAATGATTTGCTCGAACCGGTGACATACCATTAGAAATTTTCCATGTCACCTTAGTCTAGGTGTGCAACCATGCATATTAAAAATGCGCACATATCCCCCCCTCCACCCCCCACTCACCCAGAATCTCTACGGTGGACCAAATGCATATCCCCTCCACTACAGAAAAAATTACTTCCTATGCCACTTATTTCTTTGTATTTCGATATAGTATATCGATTGCAACGGAAAGAAGCATAATGCGAAGCGACCGCGTATGTCTCCTGCCGTGACTTACCTTTCAGAACAGCAATGTAAGGCATGTTATTATTTTTATTTTATTTTACTATGCCTTTGGCGGCTTTGGCTGCAGAGTCAGAAGTTGCGACTGTGTTCCACACCCGTTTGTGATGGAGACGAGGTCAGATATCGCCAGTGTGCTCACATTTTACCCCGCTGATGTGCACTGTCAAATGTAATACTGAAAAATTGGTGCATTTATTCTGCAGTTTTTTGTCATGGGTCATTAGCAACCACATGAGCTACATAACCTCCACCTGGATCATGCTCTTGTTATATTGTTATATCATGCGTGTCATGTCACCGACATCAAGATCAATGCTTACGACGGAATGCCTGCTGCCCGTATAATCTCAAGGTCATCACTACGATGGTTCGTCCAGCGGAGAGCTAGCCTTGAAATGAAAAGGAATTTATAACACGTCCCTCAACCTTTTACGTACCCTCCCCCCGTAGTGGTTATGGCGCTCGACTGCTGCCCCGAAGGTCGCGGGATCGAATCCGGCCGCGGCGGCTGCGTTTTCGATGGAGGCGAAAATGTTTGAGGCCCGTGTACTTGAATTTAAGTGCACGTTAAAGAACCCCAGGGGGTCGAAATTTCCGGAGCCCTCCACTACGGCGTCTCTCATAATCATATCGTGGTTTTGGGACGTTAAACCCCGCATATTATTATTAACCTTTTACGTATGAATAAGTTACCCTTTTGAATTTCTAGACGCCGTTATTGGTGCCCAGGGAAAGAGGAAAAGAAAGAAAATGGTATTAATGGTGGGGGCGCAACCATGCAAAAACTACGCTGGCAGTTACCCCACGGATTATGATTGCCCAAAAAAGAAGAAAAAAGGAAAACGCGCGTAAAGCCTTGCGGAGAGACCATTGTGTTTCACTTGACTGAGCGCTGCTCAGTCGGCGCTACTGGCTTCCGGCCAGCATGCAGGATCCAATGAAAAAATTCGTGAGATGCTTATTACTTTCTAAGAACGTGAAGGCGAAAGCCCTCTTGGGCCTTCTGTGTATCCGCTGTTCAAATTTCTTCTGATGCGCAGCACTTATGATGATTGCTCTGCTGTTGATGCTTATGTTCAACTAGTGATGATGTCCCGTCGAAACTTTGCGGCGGTATTTCTGTCAGACCTTGTACTGAAATTTGGTTAAACTTTCTGCAAGCCTTCCCGAAGAACTTCACGTTGACAATCATACACATTCTGCAGAAAATGATGAAGTTTTATATTGACGTTTGTAGAACTTTCAAGTACCGTTTGCTTTACCTTTCGACAATGTCGTGTGGCACCGATGCTGTACACGATCGCGTACACCTCGCAGCAAAATGAAATCAGGACACGCGACAGGCGGCCGAAATCAGATAAAACAGCATCAACGGCGCACCCCGATGTTGAGCGTCTGGTGCCGGGACGTCACAGTGCGCGCGCGCCTCCTTTCACGCTCGCATTAACTTTTTTTACTTGCGTGCCGCGAACTAGCTGATTACATGCAATGTTTAGCGTTTGGGGTCGCTTTTTTTTTATTAAATCCGTCAACGCTCAGTTCGAGGGGGCACGGTGAAGTTGAAGCGTATGGTAATCGATTTGCCCTGATGAAAGAGATAACACATCTTGTCTCAGTGACAAACAGGTGCCACATACCGCATTAATTTTCTCCTTGGCATTTTACTTTTGGTTGAACCATTCCGTGTGATATTGAATTAAGAACGAGGGCACTAAAAAACGAAGAGGCATTAGGCCGCAGAAATCGTTCAGTTTATTACATCAGATGAGAAGAGATAGGCAGGCCCCCTCGCACGTGCAACAAAATACGCAAGTAGACGAGTGAAAAAAAAAAAACCCAGGCCTGCGCAGCAGACGCAGCACATTCTCGGCGAAAGCTGGAGAGACGACCTTCCTAGAGCCCATTGTAAACTCTATTGGGGCGACGACCACGCGTAGGGTTCCAAGGTACCCACTACGCCATGAATCATCATAATTCTGCGAAGTGGCGAAATACCCACCATGCCATTATTCATCAATCTGTAGAGAAGCGAGGTACCCGCAACGCATCTTTGAGGCGTTATGTGCACTTTGCTGATGCTGTGGCAGATGAAGAATTATGGCCGAGCCATTTGTAATGGGTGGGAAGCTTGAAACCACCCACACGTTACGCAGTTCGCATAGTGTGACGCCTGGAAGTTGTTTTACTCTTCAACGACGATCTATTGCACCTGTGAACCTGAATTCCTTTCCCGACGTGACGCCTGTATATGGTCTTTTTGTGAAGGAGTTTGAAGCACCGACGTGGTTTTGCGGTAGAATGCTCGACCGCAACGCAGAGGGCCTGTGTTGAAATCCCGCTCGAACCTTGATATTCTTTTCTCATTTTGCGCGATAGCGCTTCCGGACACCGGCGGCGGCGGCGATGGACAACTACGCCATCAAAATCGGCTGCTGTTGTGATCTCATAACAGGTTTCACTGCAAAATAACTCCGGTCATAATTTGGCCGTGAAAGAACAAAACTGAAAGCAACTTAGACGGAAGGATATGTTATCTCTCTAACCAGCGCAAAGGAAGCAGTGCACGTTTCACCCCCACCGTGCCACATCGAACTCAGCGCGTCACGCATTGAATAAAGGAAGCGACCCCTACCGTCAAACGCCACTTCAGTTCAGCTAGTCTGCTGCGAGCGAGTAAGAAGAGTACGCTCACGCGCAATGCAATGTCACAACACCAGACGCTCAGCTTCGGTGGGCGCGGAGATTGAATGCTAACTTTCATGCAGTGCCATCAGATTTAAGTCGCCTGTTGCGTGTCCCCGACTTATTTTGCAGCCACTTGTACATTCATTCTAAAAAGACAGAGCGTGCAAACGCGGACACAAGTATTCTTTCTTGTCACGGCACCGCAAACGTGTTCGTAGTGTCGTGACTTCTTTTTTGCATGCCCTGTCTTTTCAGAATGAATACTTACCAACTAACTCAGCTCTCTGTTATTCAACTCTTGTATATTATTGTTAACCAATTATTGTATTATTATTGTTAACCAATTGTTAACCAATTTTTTCCCCTTATTCAGTAGCAGTGAGCTCTGCCCACGCCAAGCGTAGTGTTTGCATCTTTTATTGACCCACTTTGAGATCCAACTTTCCTAATACACAGTTCAATCACCACAGCACATATCTTCCACATCAACTTCCAGCAACGTATTATTGTTCGCTCGATTCTCAGCACAAGTTCACACACCATTCCGAGCAACTCTGAGCAGGCGCTCGGGATCGACACTTGCCAGCATTACTCAAAGCATTACCCCAAATAGCATTGAGACACAGTGTATCAATTCTCGATATTCCTGGTTGTGAAGTGCCAAATACACATGCATCTATTAGCAGTTGCCATACATCATAAAGTTCAACCCATCACGAGAAACTTCAACAGCAGGGCCCACTAGACTTTTGCCTTTACATTCTTAGAAAGTCGGAAGCAACCCCGGAATTTCCCTTTTTTTGCGACACTCACAGCAAGCGAGCCATCCTCACCCTTGTCGTAAAAGGCGCGTTAGGCAACGTCTCCCATGACGTCATCCTTCGTCATCTAAATCTCTACAAATGCAAGGAGAAAACGTACCAGCTATGTTCTGAATTTCCTAACCGACAGGACCGCAGCTGTAGGACTAGGAAATATTCACTCTGAAAAGCTCACCCTGCCATCTAAAGGGACACCACAAGGCTCTGTTATATCACCACTGCTCTTCAACTTAGCCGCGGGCTCGCTGCCTAACCAACTAAAACAAAAAAAAGGTATCAAGCATGCATTTTATGCGGACGACCTCACAAGTTGGCCCACATGTGGATCTAAGGAACTGAACAGGATGAGCTACAAGAAGTGGTGCGAATTACTGAACAATACCTTGCAACACGCGGTCTCGCGTGCGCACCAGACAAGTCAGTACTCTTGATATTATTGCGACGCACACGAGGCCACCCGCCGCGGCAAATCCCGGATCATGAAGTGATGCTTGGGGGCATCAGTATTCCCGCAGTCTCTACACTAAGCGTCCTCGGCCTTCTTATTCAAAAAGATGGAACCGCTGAAGCGGAGCTAGAAAATCTACAACGAACAGTTCAGTAAATAACGCATCTCATCAAGCGAGTTGCAAGCATGCGCCATGGAATCAAAGAGGGGGACTGCATAACTATGATTCAAGCGTTACTCACAAGCACCACAACCTACGGGACTCCATACGTGGACATGAAGAACGACCAGCGTAGCAAACTGAACATCCCAACCCGCGAGATGTATAAATTTACCATGGGACTTTACCTCACCCCATCCACGACAAAACTCCACAAGATGGGTGTTCATAATACCTGGGAAGAGTTCGCTGAAGCCCAAAAGGTCAACCAACTAAAAAGAATCAAGCTTACGAAAGCGGGACAAGCATTTCTAAGGAATCTCGGCTATACAGTCGAAAGAGAAGCGGATTTCATGGGGGATAAACTGCCCAGTTCATCCCCCACGAAGTCACGTATAAAGTATATGTGTGTAAGATAACTATAGGACTATGCACCCGGAACATGACAAGGGAAGACGAAAAGCACGCGCACAGGCTAGTCAATGAGAGCCAGGGGCGTAGCCAAGGGGGGGGGGGGTTGGGGGGTTCAACCCCTCCCCCCGAAATATTTCAGTTTTGCTTGCGTATATATACACGCACACATACAAACGCACGCACGAACATACATAAAGTATGGTTGAACCCCCCCCGAAAAAAATTTCTGGCTAGGCCCATGATGAGAGCGTACGATACACGGATGGTGCCAAATACCTGGAGGTAAACAAATATGTATCCTGCATGGTGGAAGAAAACGTAGGGAGCTCGCTGCCGCTTCGACTTTTACAAACGATGCTACCACTGCAGAGGAACTAGGCATTGCGCTAACAGCCAGTGCAAGTTCTTCGTCAGTAACCATCACGACGGATTCACAAGAAGGGTGCCGAATATTCCTAAAAGGATCAATCAGCTGATCAGCCCTTCAAATTTTTCTCAAGTGCGACTTCAAAGGCGCTAGTATCCGCTGGACGCCGGGGCATGAATCTCTAAATGGGAAACGAGTGGCGCATGCCGCAGGCCGAGAGCATATATACCGGGCTGCTCTGCAGCGATATTCGGACTCCGGAAACGCAGATGAGCGGATGCCAGAAAATACTGAGAAATACTCGCGCACTATAGGAAGCAAAAACACCAATAGTCCCCTGCTCACAAAAGGCTTGACACAAACAAGGCAGCGACTTGAAGAAGGCTCACAGCAGGCACCTATCCGCACGGTACACTACCCCGCGCAATCCAACTCGGCAACTTCAGTAGAAACTGTACATACTGCCCCGAGATTGCTAACACCCTGTACTACATGGCATGGGCATGGGGATACCGAAACAATCTAAGTATCCTGCCCATTGGCAGACAGAGCGTACAAAACAAAAAGTACGGCAGATCCCACGCACTGTGGGAATCGATGTAATGCGAAGCAGCCGGCACAGAGCTGCTACATCGCCTTGTTTGTCTTTGAGACAAGTGAAGTCACTCATGCGATCGCATCTAGTTCACTATATATCGCATGTTTGACATGAATGCATGCATGTACAATTCGGTATATGCTTAGAATAACAGAGAGCTGAGCTAGTTGGTAAGTATTCATTCTAAAAAGACAGGACGTGCAAACAAGGACACAAGAAAGAAGTCAGGACACCACAAACGCCGACTAACAACTGAAGAGACGCACAACGGCTGAAAAGGAAAGAAGGCACGAAAACTTATCTGCGCATGCCCATGCAACAGGCGAACCTATCAATCCGGCACGCGTGGCGGTCTACGTTGAAGATAACTGTTAAGGCATTTGATTTCATCTTTCTGCAAGTTAATTGACGGTTGGCTCACGCATGCGCTACCACTATTCTCGATATGCCATGCTTCAATCATCAGGCGCGTTTCTTCATTTCTATGACGGTACAACACTGCGCATTCATCGAATTTTGGCGTGCACTTGCAATCTCGACAATGTAAAGATAGATTAGAAGGTGAGCCTCCTGTTAGCGATCTCTTATGTTCCAACAATCTCTGGTTAATGCATCGGCCCGTTTGTCCTACGTAGAAGCGACCACAGCTGAAAGGGACCTTATACACCACACTCGTACGCCAATCAGTGAATTTGTTGGTGTGTTTTACGAAAACACATCAATCAGCCGTTGTGCGTCTCTTCAGTTGTTAGTCGGCGTTTGTGGTGTCCTGACTTCTTTCTTGTGTCCTTGTTTGCACGCCCTGTCTTTTTAGAATGAACCGGTATATGCCATGCTAATGAAACATATATTCTGGAATATACAATGAATGACCTGCCATTTACTTTCATGACGCACTAGTGTCATGCCATACCAATTTTGGTATATATCCATTAAACAAAACGGCCGGAAGCGCACCATGACAGTGGCATGTAAATCATTTCGTACATGGCATGCATGTCATGATATTCATGTTACCACCTCTCATTTATGTTCGCCATACAGTATCGTCGCGCAATAACAATTTTGGTGTATATCAAGCGAGCGAAATGGCCGCCAGGGTACCATGAGCATAGCATGTAAATCATGTCGTACATGACTTGCATTTCATGATTTTCATGTTATCATGTGTCAGTTAGTTCGTCATACAAAAACGTCTCATCATACCAGTTTTGGTATGTATCTATTATTTAAACGGCCACGACGGCCCCGCGACTATGTAATGTAAATCATGCTGCACATGACATGCTTGTCAGGATTTGCATTTTAGGACCTGTCATTTGTGTTCGTAATGCACTATTGCCACTCCATACCAATTTTGGTATAGATCAAATTAACGAAACGGCCGCAAGAGCCCGAAGAGCGTGGCATGTAAATCATGCTGTTTATGACATGCATATCATGATTTTCATGTTATGACCTGTCATTTATGTTCGTAATACGGTCATGTTATGTCATACCAATTTTGGTATACATCCCATTAACAAAACGGCCAGGACAGCTCAAAGTCGTAGGCGGCTAGATAGATAGATAGACAGATAGATACGCTCAAAGTCGCAGATGTTCGCTAAGAAATGCTTCGCATTTAAAATCCCAAACACCAGTGAGATGCATTGCTGACGTTACTAAACCCTGAGGATCAGCTCCGGCTGGTCGCAAAGGCTCGGGCGTCGGCTGCAAGCCATGGCTACCTCGAATGAAGAAGTCACCCACCTCTGGGCGAAGGGAATGCGCGCCTGGTCGTAAAATAAAGGTTAATTCTCTCTCACGCGAACGTCTCAAGGATGAAGCTCACGGAGGAGATTAAGTAGAAGCGAAGCTCGCGCACTCACGCACTTTTTCTTTTCCTTTACAGCGTGTATATACTGATAATCTGAGTGTTAACTCTAGTTGAAAACTGGCACTTGTATGCTTCCTGTCTCTTTGTCTGTGGTGTAAATTCTGCGGCAAACGTCCACATGGCAAAAAAAACTAATACAGACGTACGCATACACACGCACACTCTCTTCACTCCGAGTTTCCTCTCCTATCACATTCGGTCTATTTTGTTGGCTTGAAGCGTTTACAGAACCGGACTCGTTGACGCACGTTTCAACTGTCCCAGACGAGCACGTACGCTCGCACTCTCGAACTGAACACGTGTGGAAGCGAGAACACGCACAGTCGATGCCGCATGACCGCTGCTTGCGGTCAACGTAGGTTTCAAGGTCAGCAGCGGCAACAGCGGGAGGCGCAGGACGTTTGTAACCGGGCCGTCCCCGTCGGACAACATTTAGAAGACGGCCGCGCGTGGACGCGACTCGCACGTGCCCAGTCCGGTAATAAATCGACCCTTCCTACCGAGCCACGTTTTCCGAGAAAGCAATAGCATTCCGGTCGTTTATGCCTCGGCCATTCGTGCTAGCAGCCAGCTGGGCAATGTGCGTCATTTTCGAGCCCTTCCTGCGAAAACGCCAGGAAGTGTAAACAGGAATAATGATAGTAATGCGGATAATAAAAGGGCAGAGGTGAAACTTTCCTGACATCTCAAGGTGAGTATAGTTGCTTTCGGGGTGACCGAACGGCCGGGTAATTCCCAATATTAATTTTAACGTGTCCGGAGTGCGCTGAAAATATGCTAATTTATAGACATCCAAGCACTGTTTAGTTATTTTCTTGTTAGCTGTCATAGAAAAGCTTTGTTTCTTTTTTGTTTTCTTAGCCAGTTCGCAGTCAGGTCTTGAAAGAAAAGGCGCGTATACGTTTCGCAAGCTGTCCATCTTGTAGTCGAAATCTTCATAGTGGACAGGACGTGGCGAAGTCGCACTACTCGGCAAACTCGATTCACATAAAACAGTGAATTTAAGCACAAACTGCCTCACAACGAACACATTACAAAGGCTCTGATTGCCCTAGCTCCTATCTATAACAGTAAAGTACCACTTGAATTAACGTCAGTTAAACGAACTATTCAGTTAACTGTACGAACTTTTTTTAAATCTCCCGCCTAAGTGCCATTGCACCCAATGCTAACGCGATTGAGTTTGACGAAATTAGTGCAGAGCGCATTTCAGTTTTACGAACATATTTTGTGACACCATCCAATGCCTCTAACGTCCTGTTGTTCAGAAATTGTCTGAAAGAATTGGTACAGACAGCGCTTTGTGTTTCGAGGACTATGTCACCTGTGACTCCTGCGTTGAGACATGCGCCATTCTGTCTGCAAGAAGAGATTGCAGCGAGCGTCTTACCTCAGGAAGAGGAAAAGTAGGAAGAGGAAGAAGCAATCCTTGTAGAGGAAGCACCAAAAATTTCAGCTGAGGAAGCACTGATGTACTTGTAAAATGCGAAGTCCTTCGCTGCCCAGCAGAGTGTTGTGCCGGAGAAGGTTTATGAGACCTGGGACACAGTGACTCATGACCACTGCAGTCCTAAGTGCACAAGTGCAGAAAAGATTACCGCATTTTTCAAAACGTGCTACATAAGCAGATATACGCATTCAAATGAGCAGCATTGCAAATAAAATGGTTCAAATGTCATTTCAACAACTGAGGTTTTCTTTAGCTCCTGATAACAAGTTGCCACGAACTTTTTCCTGGCGTCGCTTGAAGTTCGTTCAAGTGAAGTTTCATTGCATTTGGTTAATAATAATATCTGGTATTTAACGTCCCAAAACCGCGATATGATTATGAGGGACGCCGTAATGGAGGGTTCCGGAAATTTCGACCACCTGGGGTTGTTTAACGCGCACCTAAATCTAAGTACACGGGCCTCAAACATTTTCGCCTCCATCGAAAATGCAGCCGCCGCGGCCGGGATTAGATCCCGCGACCCTCGGGTCAGCAGTCGAGCGCCATAACCACTAGACCGCCATGGCGGGGCGTGTATTTGGTTAATTATAGTATGCCGCCAAGAGTTCTGGGAAATCTGAATAGGAGTAGCCCACACATTTATTCACCTTGCCTTGCTCTCTAACACAAACATATATCGTGAAATATCTGTCATCTCCCCCTGTAGCAACACCCAGGAACAATGGATATGCCATACGGGATCACAAAAGCTGAAATGCTGATAACACATCTGGCTGACGGTTATAGGATTCATCGCATAAGTGATTATGAGCTCCCAAAGCCTATAATGAGATTTCTTAGCATGCGGAGGGCCCTGTATGCTATCATTAAAACACGCATTTAAGCCACGAACTAAGTGCACAATGCAAAATAGGACACAATAGGAAGGTCTAACCGTGTCGGTGACGAATAACGTCAGTAGAATATACATGAAAGCCTAATCTCGTTATCAACGAAAATAAACAGAACAAAAAGGATGCTTTCACCGTTTGAAAGCGTACAAAACTTGATACTTTCGAAGACTTGATGCTTCCGGCCATTTGGCGATTGTAGCAAATGATGTCGACGTCTGCCCTGTACATAATATTTTCATTTAAACATCGCATTTTCAACAGCAGCGCTGTTCTAGGGCTGGGTCAGACGGGAGATGAGGGTCCAAGGAAGTCACGCTCCGGTTCCCAGATACACCTATAGATGGCGTAACTGCCTAGGTCATAGACGAAGTGGTAGACGCACAGTGAAACGGGGAAGGGGCGCCCATCCGTGAATAGTGCCTTAAGTCACTGTGGCAGGGGCGGGTGTGACAGGGGCTGCCACACGTCCTTTCCCGTGAATCTCTACTGTACAGACAACGTAATCACAGACAGCAGCACAAAATGACAAAACATCACATCAAAAATTCAACCAGCTCCGCTGCGCGGACACTGATGCAACAGCGAAGCTCATGGCCTTCCCTTCGTCAGGCTAACGCGTTTTTATGTTTTGCAAGTCTTTCACATATGTTGTATCACCGCTCTTTATTAAACACTCTTTGTTAAGCTTTAAGGTGGTAGTATAGTTTCATGGCATCTTGCCCATCTGACTCTTATACACAAGTTCACAAAGAAGCTTCAACTGTTGCCTTCTTCATTTTTACTGGACCAGTGAGATTTACCCGATTTGTGTGGCACATACCCGTTTATGATCAGCGTTACCACGGCGGCGGACATGAAATCCTCGACTAAGATGACCTTCGCTGTTAAATTAACCAGGGAAATACAGGAGAAGCGCAGCCTCTCTGTTTCTGCACATTTCACACTGGGTAGAACTGGGGTAAGTTTTTTTTTCTTGGCTTACAACATTATACTGCAACCTAAGTATTTTCATTATTCGCTGACAGTTCATGTGCTCTATCTGTATAATCAGCTAAACCGAATATTACGCTGTCTTTTGTTACGTTTGGTACATTTGGTTAACCTTTTATGCAGAAAGCACTTCTGGACGTCCAAATAATCAAATCATAGCTTTACATTGCTTAAAAATAAGACACATCCACGGCTGTTACAGTAAACGACAAGTACCCAGCTTTAATGGACTAGAGAAGAGTGGAATATTGCAAGAAAGCAATTTACCCTCTAAAACTCGAGATCTCTCAATGGCTTTTGTCCACAACTGCACACCGTACTTTTTTATATTTTTGTCAAGACGGTTGCTTAACAGTGGCTTTTTTCATTAACCTCGGGGCCACGTTCCTATAGTGCATACCAATCTCGCACATCGCGTACTACAGTGTCTTCGCTCCTATTTATTTATTTTAATGATTCAAATGAACACGTCCGTTTCACGATGCCATTCGTAGGCTAGTTCTTCATAAATAACTAGGCCACGTGCATCATGACACATATAGTACATTGTCAATAGTAAACAGTGCTCATAAGGATTCACAAAATTAAAATTGGCTTGAAGAGGTGATGCCCTAGTTGGACACTTTACAACGCGATCACTGTTTACCAGAAGGAACTTGCTAAAGAGGAGGTAATTCGGTGTCAACGATAATTTGCACTAATCGACAGCTCATTTATCGCACACAGCCTGAAATTAAAGTGCAACAATTTTTGTGAAGATCAGAAAAGTGTATGAATACACATGCAAAGCAGAAAACCTTGGTCAAATACGATTTCCGTCCACCACTCGTTCGTTAACTGATCATGAGTGTATCACACAATGTTTTTCGAAAATCTGCCCGTATGCATAATAATTATTGATTCAGAAATACACATACAAATTTGCTTGGTGTATGAAGTCTAGTAATGAGCGGTGGTGAGGTCCACTAATCCAGCGGTCAAGGTCGGGTGGTCGGCCAGGCCTGAGGCCTGTTGCACGTAGGTGACGACGAAGGTTTAATTGTTTCGCAGTGCGTGTGTGCTTGTGATGAGATGAGAACACCTGACAATGTGCATCTTTTAGCAAAACAGCGGCAGTCAATAAACTTCAGTTCACACACGGGTGCTTTCCTTATAGCAACATTATTATTATGTTTTCAACGCTCTCAATTCCCATCCATCATGCTCCAAGTATGAATACGTTACCAGCCTCTAACAACAGCCTGACTTTTTTCAATACAGAACTAGCATTCTTTTCAGAAGAACGGCTGTTTGGGCTAGTTGGTTAAAATGCATATTGAATGCTTCGCTTTTAAACCTTTCCTTCAGCACTACCGTGCTTGCGCTGCAAACCCTTTCAATAGCATTCTTTTCGTGGAATACAGCACAATGAAATACAAGAAATTATAATATAATCTCGAGTGCCGAACCTGTAGAATGCCTGACATGCATTGCTACGTTTTTCAGCGATGCAAGACACTGTAATCGCAACGAGTAACGGCTTAGTAAAACTTGTTGTTGGGCTAGTTGGTACATGCTTACTGAAATTCAAAAAACACGCGTACCATCGAGGAATAATTTCTGAAGGATATTTATTTTCCGTTCTGTCCTAAATTCTTCCTCGATGGTACGCGTCTTTGATGTATTTCAGTAAGTGTGAAAGACTGTACATCGTATCATCTGCCCGTCCTGAAAACTTGATATGGAGCCTACCGCACACTGCAATCACTGTCAACGACGCAAGACTGAGTGTCTTGCCATGTCTCCCCGGATGTTGGATCACACGCCCACTACCTTACGTAATCTACATTATATATATGTGCAAGCGCACGCCCATTGAAACCTAGAGAGATATAGTGTTTCATTTGTTACTACTGAAAGGTTATATAGTTAACTAGGATTGCATGACGACGCTTCGAAATCACGGCCGTAAGAGAAGCGCTTCGCCACTAATTAGCGCGCTTAGCGGATAGAGCCCCTTCAGCCAGCACGCCTGCATTATTTCTTCATCGCCTTCATGTCGAAGCTGCGGTGTCTAATTACCTCTCTTTAACAAATCATTTTGCTCACCGGTGCAGCCATGTGTCTGCCTGGAGGCACACTATTGCATTTCTCCAAGTTCTCTTGCGTAAGGTGCGCGTTAGGGCACTGATGCATTGACAGCTCACACTCGTATAGTTATGTATCGACAGGCACGTATCGTGGCTTTAATGCTGAGCCTGTCGACAATGCTTCTTATCAATTAAGCAAGAAGCCTGAAGGACCATTGCGGATCTATAGAGTGAGTTGGCCCAAACAGTGTAAGCTTGCGCGAATGGCAGTGCCCTTGACGTCAGGACGTCAAACAGGTGAGTAATGAAACCTTTGCTGTGTCTATGACGGGAATTTCATTCCGTAAATATAACCGTGCAGGCTTAGCGATGCTTGCATGCAGAAGCGAGTGCTGCGCAAGAGGAAACTCCGGTATAACGCCGTGGTGAGTAACATGCTAAAAAGGGTGGCTATAAGAACAAGACAAACCTTATATCTCGCATGATCTTCCCTCGCTTTCATGCGCACATAAAGAGCTCTTTGTTAGAGAAGGGGCGGGAGGCCCGCAAATCCGCTACTCAGTCATATTCATTCACTGTACGCAGGCAAAGGGAAAACTACAACGAACCGACAATAATGGACAAAGCTGGAATAGCAATCTTGTTTATTAGAACTGGACTCGAAATCATTCACATTTATTACAAAAAGAGCTTCTTTGCAGTCGAGATAGGAACATTACAGTGGAGATGGAAAGTGACAAGGTGATGGGGAGGGGTTCTGACCTCGTGCCCGGGGCCGCATCGTAGTGCCCCGCGGGTCGCAGGTTGCCGACTCTTGGGCGGGATTAGCAGTCAGGCAGTCAGTCAGATCGCAGACAGACCTCGTGAAATTTCAAGCGTAGTACTGCAGGCTTTCTCAATGAACTGACTGAACTGAACTTTATTTGGTCCCGAGAAGAGCGAGTCAGGGGTCGTCCGCGGGCCGCGTCCACGACGGGACCGGTAGGTTGAACTCGACGGCCAGGTCGTGGGCTCTCTGCACAGCCCGAAGTTGGTCGTCCTCTTGGAGGCTAGTGAGGAGAGTGGTCCATTCTTCTTCAGTGGTTGGAGACCCTGCAGCCGCGCGCAGCATGGGGCATTGCCACAGCATATGTCGTAGATTATGTCTCGGGAGCCCACATCGAAGGCAACCCGGCTTTATTTCACTTATGAATCATGAATAAATGATAGGTGAAGGGTAAGCACCTGTTTGTAACAATCTTAAAGTGAGAGTTTGCGGTCTCGTTAGATGAAGGTGTGGTAGAGGAAACTTTCTTCGCTTAAGGCGGTAGTGCTGACAAATTTCGTTGTACGTTAGGAGCGGGTCCCGCTGCCATGGCTCGCCCTTGGGCCTCGGGCCACCCTCTTTCCTGGTGCGGCGAGTAAGGCCTCGCGCCTGGGAGTGAGCTAGCTCGTTGGCGTTGGGGACGAGAGGGTGAGCATCTTGGCCCACGTGGCCGGGGAACCAGAGCAAGTGTTTAGTATCGGCCCACGTTGCACGCGAGAGCGCGCGGGCTGCCTCTTTAAAACCGCGCCGGCGCGAAAGGCTTGTGCTGCGGCTTTGGAATCTGCGTAGACTGTTGTGCGATCCGTGGTCGCCAGAGCTAATGCTATAGCTACCAGTTCTGTGTTAGAGAAGTGAGTGTTAGAGAAGTGAGGTGTTCGCCTTGCAGCGACGTAACGGCTGCGACGAAGTGCTTAAATTTGACGTATTGAGCGGCGTCTACGAAAGATACCGAATCGGGCATTGCAGCAGCCGTTTTGAGAAGGGCGGCTGCTCTGACCTTACGTCGGGCGGGGTTGTATTTCGGGTGCATGTTACGTGGGAGCGGGGGAACGATGAGGCGTTCTCGAAGCTCTGACGGCAGCGTGCATTCTCTTTGGTTGATGATCGGAGAACTTATATTGAAGTAGGCCAGGAGTTGCCTTCCCGCCTCTGTCAAGGAGAGTCGAGCAATCTGGGCAAGCTTCTGGGCCTTGACAATCTCACTGAAAGTGTTATGAAGGCCTAGTGCCACGAGTTTCTTTGTGTTGGTTTGAATGGGGAGTCCAAGTACCTGTTTCATACTCTTTCTAATGATCAGATTAAGCTTGTTCTCATCCCCTTTGGTCCAGGGGTGAGCTACGGCTACGTAATTAATGTGGCTCATGAGAAAAGCACGGAAGAGACGCCGTAGATTTTCTTCCGATAATCCGCCTTGTTGGTTGGCGACGCGTTTGATTAGTTTAGACATGGAGTCTGCTTTAGTGGCTATGCGCTCTATGCTGAGTCCGTTCCTGCCATCCTCCTGCAGGATCACTCCTAGTATACGAACCGAAGTTACTTGTGGCATTTGCGTACCGTCTTCTGTGTATACAGACATGGGTGAGTTGGGAAGCCGTTTGGGACCTAGTTTTGGTCGGTAGAGTAAAAGTTCAGACTTTTTGGCTGATAGCCGTAAGACCGTCTCTCGGAGGCAGGCCTGTACCTTGTCTACCGCGGTCTGTAGATTGCCTTCGACGTCCCCGTCGCTACCGCCCTCACACCAGATGGTAATATCATCGGCGTAGAAAGCGTGGCCGAGGCCACCTATTGAGCTCAATTCTCTCGACAGAGCACTCAAAGCTAAGTTGAACAGAAATGGAGAGAGAACCGCTCCCTGTGGTGTGCCTCGGGGACCCAAGTCGTACGACTTGGAATCCAAACAGCCTAGTCTAATGGTGGCTTTGCGGTCTTTGATAAACGACGGCACGTATGCATAGAAGCGGTTGCCGAGTCCAGCGTCAGCAATCGCTTGCAGTATGTGCGAGTGTTTAACGTTGTCGAAAGTCTTTTCAAGATCTAGTGCGAGCACGGCCCTGGTGTCCCTGGACTTGCCCGTTAAGATCTCGTGTTTCAGAATAAGCATGACGTGCTGTGTCGACATGGACGGGCGAAAGCCTATTTGGGTAAAAGGGAGGAGGCGTTTCTCTTCCGCATGTTTGGTGAGCCGTTTGAGAATGACGTGCTCTGTCACCTTGCCCACACACGAGGTGAGCGAGATGGGCCTGAGCGAGCCAAGGTCAAGGGGCTTGCCCGGCTTAGGTATGAGCACGACGGCGGCTTCGTGCCACTCGAGCGGGATTTCGCCGGATTCCCATACCTCGTTGATATGTTTAGTGAGGAGGTCTATGTCCTCGTCAGTAAAACTTCTCTTGGGCCTAGTTGGTTCATAATCCTAGAGGTACATTTACAGCGCAAACGTAAAGACGCACCACAAAGACGCACCACAAAGACGCACAAGACGCACCACAAAGACGCACCACAAAGTGTGTGTCGTTTCTTTCTTTTTGGTGCGTCTTTACGTTTGCGCTGTAAATGTACCTCGAGGATGTCCTCGTCAGCCAGATTTTTGAGCATTTTGTTTGTAATGCCGTCTGAGCCAGGGGCTGATCTACAGTTAAGCTCAGCGAGTACCGCCCGCACCTCCGCACTCGTGAAGGGAGAAACCAATGGGTCTCCTTCCGTGTGCATTGGAGGTGGGGGAAATCCGTGTCTGAGCTCGACTCGGTACAGAGGTAGCACGACGCGAGCTCGTGTGTAATGTGTTCGTCTGTAAAGTTCTAGGGTGAGTTGCTGATTGAATTTCCTGGGTTTGTCGCCCAACAGATGTTTGAGCAGGTTCCATTTGGATCCTTTACGTATCTGGGCGTCTACCGAGTTGCATACTTCGGCCCATTGCTGTCCAGCTAAAGTGCGACTTTGCTCTTCGATTTGCTTGTTGAGCTCCGTGATCTTTTTGCGAAGACGGCGGTTGAGCTTTTGCGTTTTCCATTTTGCTTGTAAGGTTTGCTGCGCCTCGATGTGGAGAGCAAGTCGGCTATCCATGCGCGCTACATCGCTCGTGGTTTCTATTTCTTTTGTGACTCTCGTTACGTCCTCTTGTAACCGAGCGAACAGGTCTCAAACAGTGGTGTGGGTGTTTTCGTCTTGTTTTCTAAGGGTGCGAAAATTATCCCAGTCGACCACCTTGAATTTACGGGGCGGGGGACTGGATACGGCTAGGGTGATGCTACAGACGTAGTGATCGCTACCTAGATTGACCTGTGTGTTAATCCACGTAGGTTTGCGGACGGTTCGAACTAGTGCTAAGTCTGGAGTAGTATCTCTTGTTACCGAGTTACGCGTGTGTGTAGGGAACGCGGGGTCTGTGAGTAGTGCGAGACAGTGGTGTGCTATTTGCGTGGCAAGCGCTTTGCCTTTCGAGTGGATGTATCCGTAACACCAATCGGGGTGCGCAGCGTTAAAATCGCCTGCAATCAACAGCGGATTGTCGCCTGCTATCTTGCATGCTTTCTGAAAGAGAGCTATGAAAGTTTCTCTGCGGTCGGCAGGTGAGCTGTATACGTTAAGAAGAAAGACCGACTGTTTGAGGTGTGCGTTCGGAATAAGTTCTATCAAGATGTGTTCGACCTTGAGGTCAGGGCGAACTTCATGCTTGGTGTACAATAAAGATTTTGCAATACAAGTAGCAATCCCCCGTTTACCCCTCTGAAAGATTGACTCCACGTGGTATCCTCGCAATGCGGGGCTATCGGTGAGCGTCTCCTGGAGGAGGACAGAAGGGTTCTCAGCATTTGAGCGCAGTAATTGTTGTAAGGCGTCCTTTCGTTTTGGGGGGCTAAGGCAATTCCATTGCCAAATGGTGAGATTGGTTGAGCTACCCATGTTTAATGAGGAAGTATTGGCCGGCCCTGCATCTGTTGATGCCGGTCGGCTTCGAGCATTTGTACTCGTGCTGTTATTTCAGTCATTTGAAATTTCACTGGGTTGATTTCGGACAATATGTCTGCACGGAGCTGTTCTAGCAGCGCCGTCATGTGTGCTATTATGCTCGACATCGTTAGATGTTCTTCAGCCTCAAGCGCGGGGCCTGCGCGCTTTTCCGCGCCGCGTGCTGGGTTTGAGGCAGCGGGAGGTTCACTAGCGTTGCTCTCGCGTTGCTCTCTAGGCTGGGGCGTTTTAAGGAGCGCCTTGATCTCAGAAAGCTCTTTGCAAAGAAAGGTGTCCTCGCGTTCTAGAGTTTGAATTTTGTCTGCTACGGGCTGTGGCAATGATCCCGAGCGCGCGGGGGCGCGGGTCTCAGCTTTACCGGCGACCTTGTCGACCCAAGTGGGCTTGGAGGTGTCTGGGGCCCGTGAGCTGCCCGGTGTGGCCTGTTCGTGGGGTGGAACGGCCCTTGTAGGTGTAGACTGGGTATATGTTGCAGGCAGGAGGCTTGCAGCGGGCACCGGTGACCAAAAATACTGAGCGAAACATCAGTGTATTGATAAGTCACTACTGTGGTCTTAAAGGGACACTAAGGAGCAAAACGATTTTTCTCGTATTAGTAGACTACTCTTTCACGATACCAAAAACGACGCGCTTGCTGTGACAAGACCCCTAGTAAGCGAGAAATCGCGCAAAAAGAAAATGTGGGTGTCGACGTCACCTTGAACTTTCTGCACTATTCGCCGTGACGCAACATATTTTGACGGCGCCTACTAGGGCCTACGTAGTTCCTTAATAGTAAAAACAGAGTACGCTGTCCTCTGAGAGGGCCTTAGAGTTAACATGCCAAGTTTGAGGAAATTTTGTTGAGCCAATGGCGCCAAGATACGATAAATACACTTTGAAATCCGTGACGTCCCGCGCTGAGATGTCCGCGGGAAATTTAAAATTGAAACCTAGAACTTCATTTTCTCTTTTACTAATACACCTATGATGGTGAAATTAACGACATTATAGTTCTCAAAGTACAATTCACTGTTTCTCTTTAGTGTCCCTTTAAACACCCAAACCCCTATGCGATTACGAGGCACGCCGTAGCTCCGGTTCAATGTAGGCCACCCGCGGTTCTCCCACGTGCACTTCACTCTAAGGCCGGGAACCGAAGCCACGCCTTCCAGCAGAACAGCGCAACACCTCACCTTGTAAGCTACCATGGTAGGTCCTTGTGTGAACATTTCTCCAATGCTTGCTTCAATGCGAAATGGCGGTCAATTGCCGATGTACTTTCCTAATACTGCATTGGAAGCGGTGGAGCACGTTGTTGGTATTTTGTGTTAAAGTTCGTTCTTATATTTATTCTCGGGCACATCTCTTGTTCAAAAGACCGTTGTTCACCTTGAAAAAATCCGTAAACAGGGGGTGGGTGCTCGAGCCGACGTTTCGACAACTGGACTTGTCTTCTTCACCTTGCTCACCTTATTATTTGTACCGACTTGAAGTCGTGTCGTCGATCCTGCATTATCTTGCTTGGCTCCTGCGTTGGTTCTGCGAATCGATGTGCAAATGGAAGCATCTATTTTCAAAGGTGGCTACTTCTTTTAGTTACCATACCTGTGAAATAATACTAACGTGAAAACTTGGACGAGCTGGAGATGCATGGTGAACCACAGCTAGACCACGGAGTCGAGGGCGATGAGATGAAGGACTAACAGCGCCTTCTTCGTGCTTCTTTTTATCGTCCTCGTCTCGTTTGTTGCGTTGTGGTTCATCACTGTAAAGTAGTGTGAGAAAAAAACATGGATGGATGGAAAGTCCTTTAATGAAAAAGAGGGAGGCGCATGGCCTCTGTGGGGATAAGCGGGACTTTCAAACTATACTAATATTTCACAGTTTCATAGGGTTTGCACTTATTCAAGTCACAATCACATGTACTGAGGCGGTGTGTGGTCAGTACTGTGGTCTGTCGGACCCCCTAAACCACTCTGATCAGGCCGCTCTGACTTCCATATTGCGCGAATACTAACGGCGTGTCCGGGTCCGTAAGCAGCGCTTCCCGATAATCTGTGTACTGCAAAGCCTGTATGGCCATTCGCCCTTTTTCAAATGCGGAACATTGCCACAGTAAGTGGTGAAGGTCTGCGCGGCAGCGCAGCCCGCAGTGATTGCACGTCACTGTCGCAATGTCCGGTTGTCGCCAGCTAAGGAATACGGCGTGTATGCGGAATTTGCGTAGATCTTATTGATGAATACTTCTTGAGAGCGCGAAAGTGGACACTTGCTGGAAAAGAGGACTGGAAAAAACATCGTCTCTTCGACGGGACAGGTAAAGCTGAATTTCTGTTGTGCACGATTTATGTTAATTTCGAGTGGCTGTATAGATATGTGAAGATGTTCGCAAGCACGTCAGGTGTCAAGGACGAGTGGACTGTAGTCTAGCTAGCGTACTTGGAATTTCAAGATATCTTTCGAGCTATTATTCCCCCCCCCTCCATTAAGGAGTCCATGCTAGCCTGTTTTTCAAGATTTTCGAATGCGAGAAAATGTCATCTCGTGATGAGTGTAATTATTCTCGCTGAGATTCTTTCTTATGCGCTCCATATTATTTTACTTCGGCATATTTCTTCTAATCTCGATGTTCGAATCGCATGATCTTTGCAGCTACTTCATTTCTTGTTGTTCTTGTGGCAATTCTTTTTTTAACACGAAAGTGTTTTATGCCGGGGTCCACCACGGCTCCACTGACGTATTTCCGTCGCGGATATGACGTTGTAAAATATATAGACTAACAGTGGGCAAAGAAAAAAACTACAAGAAAAAGTTCGGTCACCGGGAATAGACCTTACGACCCCTCGCTCCGCAGCGCGAAACGATTCGGCCGCGGTCGGCACGTTCTTCGCATTGCTAACGGCGAGCTATTTATATACACCATTTGTCGGTGGCTGTACTCAGAGATCGACGTTACAGCGTGTTTTCATTATCACTACGAGATGGCGCGAAGGGCTCGAAGAGCATAAGAAGGGCGCGCTTTAAAGTCGTCGCCATTGCGACGAGACCCGCCTCTACAGGGCGTGGTCGCTCGTGCGTGCGTTTATCTCGGCATGTTTGTGTACAGCGCGAGGAACGACGAAGACGGAAAGAACAGAAGGGACACGGACGAGCGCTGACTCGCAACTGCAAAGACTTATTTGAATAACACATGTAAGTAAAAGCAGAAAACATATCAGCACTGCGCAGAAGCGTGAAAAAAACCGATGGAAAGAGTAACAGTGAATCACCTTACGGCACACGTGCTGAGAAGATATGCGAGCTCCTTGTCCGTAAGAGACAACGATGCCTCACTTACGCATGCGTCACCCGTTCGGTTGGTATGAAAGGCCTCTATCACTTCTCTAGTGGTCTCGGAACTATGTTTTGACAGCATCTTTGCATCGGCAAAGACTGGTGTGCAGCCACACGTGTTGCAATGCGATGCCAAATGCGAAGCGTTAGGATTTTTTAGCGAATTTTTGTGCTCTCTTAAGCGCTCATTGATGCATCGGCCGCTTTGGCCCACGTATGACCGCCCACATGTTCTGATACACAATGCCGCTCTTGCAGGGCACAAATGAGGAAACATGCTTAATTCCACAGTCACTTCTGTCGCAGTCATTTCGCTCCATTTTCCTCCGAACCATTGGGCAAATTCTTGAAAGTTTCTCAGGAGCTGAGAACACTGATTTTACCCCATACCTGCAGCCGACATTGCTCAAACCATGCGACATTTTATGTACGTACGGTATTACTGCTACTGATTCGTACTCTTCTTGTTTTAACTTTTTTCTATTCAAAAGATCCGGACTTTTTACCAATTTTATTAGCTTTTCAGTGCACGTAGCTAGCACGTGTGTAGGGTACCCGGCAATTTCGAGCCTCTTAATATGTTTCCATCGGTTTTTTTCACGCTTCTGCGCAGTGTTGATATGTTTTCTGCTTTTACGTACATGTGTTATTCAAATAAATCTTTTCAGTTGCGAGTCAGCGCTCGTCCGTGTCCCTTCTGTTCATTCCGTCTTCGTCGTTCCCCGCGCTGTACACAAACATGCTGCCGTACCAACTAGCCCAAGTTTCAATACTGTTACGTTTATCTCGTGATCGCGGTGGTTCGTACGTCTTACGCTGAGAGCACGAAGGGCACTTGGCTCACTGCAGCGGCCGCTTTTGCGAAACGAGCGCGGTGCTCCCGCAGAAATAAGTGACAAATGTGACAGTTCGCTCTCATTCTGTGTATGTTCGTTCTGTACGTCCTTTCTCTTAAGAAGCGCGTTGCAAGTTTCAAGCTGCTTGCCGTTCTTCGCGTGACAATACAATTTGTTGCTGTGGCATTCATTCCTTCGCCCTTGGGGTGAAAGAATGCACAAAAAACGCTCAACTGCGTCTGTGAAGACACGTTTCACCATCGTGTTATACCGATTCCTATGACAGAGGGATCAGCCATGTTTTTTTCCTCATTTATATATGACATATATGACTGCCTAAAACACAACATACTGCGTATACCTCTTTCTTCGTTGTAGGTACTCTCTGACCATGGCCGCTGAACGCAGACGCACACGTGTGGCCTGCCGCGCCAAGCATTATGCTGTGGTAGAGGGCTCTACTTGCGGATGTGACCGCTTGGACGCCGCGGAGCAAGACGAGGAAAAAAGTGCTGGTAGCGCGTCATGGCAGCTACTGTAACGAATGAGTTAACTGCTATCACCACTTCCATTTAATATAAGTACGTTGCCTTTGGCTAACAGCGGTCCTAATCAATTATTATTATCGAATTTGCCACTCTCTCTCATCTATCGCAGTCATTGCGTACTCTGCATTCATTTGCGACATAGTTTTGACATAATGCGCAGTGAGCCACGAACAATTGCTAAGCATTAGTTAGTTCTCTGGTATGTGCTACTTTATCGCATGTGTGCTATGAACATGTTTAGAGGCCGTTGCGTAAATGAATAAGTTTTAGCTTACTTAGTGGTGAGCTGTGGCAGCTGCAGTCTCCGATTTTTTTGTTTTTTTATTGAATGAATTCACTGAACCTGAAGGGACAAGCTCAGAGCTAAATGAATAATTTTGATGCATTTGTCAAGGTAGAATATCTATAGACGCACTGGCTGTGATCCTTTAGGACACCGGCACACTATGCCGGCGATTACTTCCATGAAAACAGATCAGAGCACAAATGTTGACTCTCGCGCAGAGCAAGCGGGAAACATCCAAAATAGCTACAGCTATCCTCAAGTAAGAGTAGTAATTAACCTATATATACGCTAGGGGGCCCCGCCATGGTGGTCTAGTGGTTATGGCGCTCGACGGCTGACCCGAAGGTCGCGGGATCGAATACCGGCCGCGGCGGCTGCATTTTCGATGGAGCCGAAAATATTTGAGGCCCGTGTACCTAGATTTAGGTGCACGTTAAAGAACCCCAGTTGGTCGAAATTTCCGGAGCCCTCCACTACGGCGTCTCTCATAATCATATCGTGGTTTTGGGACTTTAAGCCCCAGATATTATAATTATTATACACTAGAGGATATTAAAAAAATCGCGGGTCGCAGAAAGATGCAATCGCTGGAGCATAACGGCCGCAGCGCATTGCGCATCTCATCCCACGGGTTTTCGCGATATCAATCCCCCTCTGATGATACTGCGCTTGCGGCGCACGAAACTAAACCAATACTTGTTGTTGGGCAAGTTTATACACGCTTACTGGATTACAAAAAGACGCGAGTGACGCGCTTTTCTGTTTGGTGTCTTTTCTGCTCTGGTTATGCGTCTTTTTGTGTTATAGAAGATCAAACCCTCTGACAGTGCTTTCACAGCACGCCGCAGGCGGAACCAGGCTTTGGAAACCCTCAAGTTCTCACGATCACTACCGATGGCGAAAAAAATAAACCGCAGCGCATTCAATCAATTTGCACGTATAGTGGAGCTATTGAATCCCGAGAAGCGTGCGAACTTGAGCTTGTTGGTACACATTCATAGTAAAAAACAGGGCGAAAGCACAAGGACGAGACAGATGAAACGGGACCAGCGCTGACTATACGAACAAATGCGTTTATTTTTGCGGTGCAAATATATACGGTTTTTGAACAGGGAGGGGATGGTGGGAAGGGAGAGGATTGTGCTAGGAAAATCCTAGCACAATCCAGCGCGAAAAGCAAGAGGACGCACACAGGAAGGAATGACTAGAACAAGCGCTGGCTTTCAACCAAGCTTTTTCTAATCAGAAGTAAAACATGTATACATACATCACCGGGCGCGAAATCTCGGCGCGAAACAAGTTGAGCAGACTGCGCGCCAAGGTGGGCCGTCGCGTAAAGAAATAAAGAGGTTGGGTTT